>NC_060071.1:91004923-91307953 GCF_922984935.1 Meles meles | reverse complement strand
GGAAAATAGCTAGTTACCTTTGGTCCCTCCCCGCTTCTCCCCAGCATTAAATTTGGATTACCATTTTACTTCACCTTAAAACCAACAAGTCTTTTAGCAAGATGACACTATACTTTATATATGTACCCTGTTCCTCTCCCACCATTTTCTAGTGTTTGTGCCATACCGATGTTATCGGAGCATCACTGTCCTATTATATTGTTTCCCTTAATGTCATCATTTAGTCTCAGTTATACAGTAAATGTATATTCGATACTCACAGACCAGTATGGAGTCCATGCTCACCAATCCCTTTAGTTGTCTGAGATTTCTCAGGAATGATGTTGGAAATAATAACTGCTGAGTTCTTACTCATTCATAAGAGTATATCTACAGCATTTATGCTTGACAGTTTGTTTGACAGAATATAAAACTCTTGGCTTACACATTTCTTTCCTTGAGTATAGTAAATGTTACTATTTTGCCATAAACTGTTGCTGCAAAAAAACGGAAAAAAAAAAAAAAAAAGCCCTGTTGTTTTAAGTATGGCTCCCCCCGGCACCCAGTAAGTGACCTCAACATCTTGTCTAATAACTCAAAAAGTTTTGTTCTTATTCTTATTAGTCCAGCAGTTTTATTAGTGTATGTCTCAGTGTTAGCTATTCTGGGACAATTTTCCCATAAACATAGTGTTATTTCGAGACTCCTTTAATTTCAAGAAACTATTCTTGAAATGTAATTTTTAGTATTTTTTGTCACTTTTTTTTGCTTTGTTTTGGGGGAACTTATATATACTGCATTTATTGTCAACATTAAATAGATCTGTAACTTTCTCTAAAGTCTTTTTATTTTTGTTTTCCAAATGTTTATTCTTTTTGTTTTTCTTTTTCATCATCTATTTGCTATTATCTGTAACTTCTTCAAATGCACTCTTTAATTCTGGAATGACTTTTTTC
This sequence comes from Meles meles, assembly GCF_922984935.1. Classification (NCBI taxonomy): domain Eukaryota; kingdom Metazoa; phylum Chordata; class Mammalia; order Carnivora; family Mustelidae; genus Meles; species Meles meles. The sequence continues at coordinate 91,307,018 of NC_060071.1, read as the reverse complement.
TTTTTTTTCCTAATTAGTTTTTTCATTTGGTCAGTTTCTTTTTCAAATCTTTCTTTTATCTAATGCTTTTATCTCTGAGTTTTCTATTTCTAATTTATGCTGTTCTTTCATACTGTCTTAAAAATATTTTAATTTCTTCCAGATTGTTTTCAAAAGAGTAATTTTTTTTACATGATTGCCCATAAAAATGTGGCTCTGTTTAGTACTCCCTTTTTCTTATAATGAATCAGCTCAAGATGTGACTAAAGTCCTTTACTGCGGCTCATGTTCAGGTGAGACAGATTTGCCTGTCCTTTTAGATGTCCCTAAGTGCCAAGTTAAGGGGTGTTACGGTGACTTCCTTATTTTAGAGCTTCCTTTTATGTCGTTATTAAGAAATATTAACAAATATGGTTTCATGGCGATTCACAGACCTGTACCCCTGGGGCTAATAACACGTTATATGTTTATTAAAAAATTTAAAAATTAAAAAAAAATATGGTTTCATACTGGGTGCTTCTTTGTCTCTTTCCCCCACTTCCATCTGGACTTTCTTTCTTCTCCTAGAACTCTGGTCCTGCTCCATTTGCTTTCCAGTCTCTGTAGTGGGTTCTCAAGGAAAGTCTTTTTCCAGAAAGAACACATTGGTCTGTTAATTTTAAGTTCGTAGGACCCAGAACTCTCCATCACTGTCTAGCCAGCTCTCTCTCCCTCACAGGAGCAGTGGCACTTGCAAAACCCCCCTCCCGATATTTGCTATTATCAGAGGAGCCTGTTGAGCTTCCCACACTAAAACAGGAACATGCTCCTTTCTGACCTCTCTGGCTCTCTCTTTGCCTGACCCCGCTGTCTCCCACACAGTTGCTTATATAGTAGTTTGTGTTGCTATTATTGGTTTGCTCTTTGTATTTAGGAGTTCATGGAGTGGCTCATTCTTCATTTTTTTAGAAGTTTCCATATTTTTTGTTGTTGGTAGTGGTAACATTTTTTTAATCTACCTTTTTTTTTTTTTTTTGCCAGTTTCTGAGGGGAAATCTAGAGAGAATCAAAAGCTATGTCATCACTATCTTGTCTTCTCTCTTATTATTTAAATTGCACGTGAAGGACTCGAAAATTCCCTTTTCCTTCATTGGTATCTTTTATAAGACCTCAGGCTCCACATATCAAAACATATCTCAGAACCACAATGAGATACATTCTTCCACCACTGCGTTGAATATTATTGTTTTTAAAAAGAAAGAAACAAAGACAAAGGGCTGATATCTAAGATCTATAAAGAACACTTCAAACTCAACACACACAAAACAGATAATTATGTCAAAAAATGGGCAGAAGACATGAACAGACACTTCTCCAATGAAGACATACAAATGACTATCAGGCACATGAAAAAATGTTTATCATCATTAGCCATCAGGGAAATTCAAATCAAAACCACATTGACATACCACCTTATACCAGTTAGAATGGCCGAAATAAACAAGACAGGAAATAAGTGTTGAAGAGGATGTGGAGAAAGGGGAACCCTCTTACACTGTTGGTGGGAATGCAAGTTGGTGCTGCCACTTTGGAAAACCATGTGGAGATTCCTTAAGAAATTAAATATAGAGCTACCCATTGACCCTGCAATTGCACTACTGGGTATTTACCCCAAAGATACAGATGTAGTGAAAAGAAGGGCCACCTGTACCCCAATGTTCATAGCAGCAATGGCCACAGTCACCAAACTGTGGAAAGAACCAAGATGCCCTTCAATGGACGAATGGATAAAGAAGATATGGTCCATATATACTGTGGAGTATTATGCCTGCATCAGAAAGGATGAATCCCCAACTTTTGTATCAACATGGACAGGACTGGAAGAGATTATGCTGAGTGAAATAAGTCAAACAGAGAGAGTAAATTATCATATGGTTTTGCATATAAGAAATAACATGGAGGACATGGGGAGATGGAGAGGACAGATGAGTTGGGGGGAAATTGGAAGGAGAGGTGAAACATGAGAGACTGTGGACTCTGAGAAATAAATGGAGGGTTTTGGAGGGGATGGGGTGGGAGGTTGGGTGAGCCTGCTGGTGGGTATTATGGAGGGTACATATTGCATGGAGCACTGGGTGTGGTGCATAAACAATGAATTCCGGAACACTGAAAAGAAATTTTAAAAATAAATAAAAATTTAAAAAAAGAAAGAAAGAAAAACAGAAAATAATAAGAACTGGCAAAGATGTGGAGAAATTAGAATCCTTGGGCACTACTGGAGGGAAAGTAAAATGCTGTAGCAACTATGGAAAATGGTATGGCAGTTACTCAAAAAATCAAAAAAAGAATTACCTTATGATCCATAAATTTCACTTCTGAGAATTGAAAGCATCATGTAAGGTACTTGTAAACCCATGTTCATAGCAGTATTAGTCACAATAGCCCAGAAGTCAAAGCAAGTGAAGTGTCCTGAATGAATAGACAAAACATGGTATATACATACAGTGGAAGAATATTCAGCCTTAAAAAGGAAGGAACTTCTAACCCATGCTACAACACAGAGGAATCTTAAGAACATTATGCTACATGAAATAAACCAGTCCCCAAAAGACAAATATTGTTTAATGCCACTTATATGAGATATCTGCCTAGAGTTGTCAAATTCGTAGAGAAAGTAGAATGGTTATTGACAGGGGTTGGAGGAGGAAGGAATGAGGGGTCATTTCATGGGGATAGGGTTTTAGTTTTGCAAGATAAAAACAGGTTTGCAGATTGTACAACAATGTGAATATACTTAACCCTAATATCCTGTACAGTTAGATTAAGATGGTATTAAGATGGTACATTTTATGTTCTATGAATTTTAAAATTTTTAAAAAATCATTTGTTTAATTTTTTAATATTCAAGATCTGGTATGTCCTCCCCTATCTCATTGAGAAGGACGTACAGTTACCTAGTGTCTCAAGGCAAGAAGGGGTCTAGGAGTCATTCTCAAGCCGCCCACTTCACACGCAACCCATCATCCTATCCTGTTATTCCTGATAGCTCGGTGAACCTACTCACTTCTCTTCACCCCCACTGCTTTAATCTTCAGTCTTCAGCCTGCACTGTCTTCCTCCCACCAATGTATGTAACAATCCAATCACCATACTTCTGCCAGAGTGTTCTAAAACAGAGAATGGATCGCACCACTTCAGGGAAGTCCAAACTCCTTAAACAGGCTTACAGACAGGGACACATAATCTCATCACTGGTCATCTCACCACTGCATCCATCCCTTACTTTCATTATGGCCCAGTCATACCACAGACCTTGAGGCTGGACTAGGCTCCAGGTGAATCAGGCGCTCCTGGTTTTGAGAGATGGTCATATAGGTCAAGGCCATTGCTCTTCTGTCTTCTTATGCTACTCAGCCATAATCTTTATTAAATGCTTTTTGATTTGTGCTGCAAAGTCTTCAGCCATGATTCTCCAAGCCTAGCAAGGACATTAATATCAAGAAAGAAGCTATAATGGAGTTTTAACAATATAATTCCCCCAGGGAAAAAAAAAACAGAACATATTTCAGTCTCTGAAATGTTCATCTTTTTATAAAATGCAGTAATGAAAAGATAATTTGATCTTCCAGACATTCCAATCACATTTTCCACAATCTGTTCTCTTGTGCTCTCTATTGGTCTTACTTCCTGTTCATATATTAGTAATAAAAAATAATAATAATAATTCCCTCCCTCATGTTCAACTCCACATTACTCTGACTCAGAAGTTTTCTTTTGCAACTTCATCTTATTTCCTTAGGTCTTAATATTTTTTCCTCTTTTATCGTCTCCCATTAATCTCTAAGTCCTCTCCTTAATGCAGCTCCTCAAGGTTAATGTGCTTCACCAAGCAAGGGAATTGGGCTTGTCGGTCTTTCTTGTCCCTCTCTTGTTCTTGGTTGAGGTGTTATACTTTGTTTTTTGAGAAAAAAAATAAAGAGGAAAAAACATTCCAAATAAATTAGGGAACTGCTTACAATTGCTGAGCAAACAGAAGCTCCTAAACTCAATGATAAAGTCCCAAACTCAGTGGATTTATATATAGTCTTCTTTTTTCCAGATAGCACTCTCATGGGAACTGACAGTTTCTATTCAAATCTTTAATGCTTCTCTCCCTAATCCCCATTCTCAGAAACTCCATCCACGCTCGAAACTTCAACCCTAAATTTCATCCTCCCTATTCACAATACTTTATCACTGGGCCTGACATTGCACCCAAGATCCAGTATTTCCAACCACAATTAAGATGTTTCTATATGAGGTTCCTGTCATTTCCATAATCACAGAATTTCTAAATTTTATTCCTGCTCATCTAACACCTCTACTTTTTGTTTATAAAGTTACCAAATACGCAAGTTCAAGTTATCCTACTAAGCACCTAGGATTTTTCTCTATGATACGTGCTGGGAACAGAGAAAATGGAATTTAATCCTCACCCTGAACACATTCTCAATCCAGCCAGGAAGAGTGACAAACTGGAGGGGGGGCCCAGAGTCTGGAAATGGTCTCACAGAAGGATTCCCTCCCTTAATCCCTGATAGTCAACTTTTCACCAAGTGTTACCCTATTATAATCTAATGTTTGTAAAATTCATCACTGACACCAGGCTTCTTTCCAACTTGAAATCTTGAAGTTGTATTTCCCATATTCTTCGGTAGTGAATCTGAACAGAGTACAACCTACGATTCTTTGGTTTCACATCAGCTTCATTTCTCCTCTCCACAGGGCTGCCAGATCATCATATCCTGTCTTGGGTACTCCAGCATACTCCTTTCAAATTGCTTCCCCTTCTTCCAAACCATCCAGGGCATCAGACTATACTTGCTACAGTCCTACATTCCCAAAGCTATTCTCTGATTCAGGAACCTACTGTGGGCTTGTTGCTGTTACAGCAAGGAGTCTTCAAGGCCAACCAAGACCCCACTCTGGCTTGCCAAGCTCATTTCCCACTAATCCCCAAAACCCTACTCAGGAGTGAGAGCCAAGGCTCATTTCCAAATGTGCACCTTTAATGAGCACTCTTACCCTGCCAGCTCTTATGAATCTCCTCAAATTCTGCCTGGATTTTAGGGACAAGCCCAGGTTCTACTTCTTTTCTGACAACTGTGACCAAACCTAACTGTTCTTTCTCTGACTGCACCAGAGCTCTACTCCAGATTCCCCAAATCACCCAAGGCTCTAGTTAGAAATGGTTTTGTCTCCTGTACTGTAAAGATTAAAAAGCCAATCAGTAATCCTTTGTCTTTTTTGTCATATAAACTCTTTTAGCATATTTTGGGTTCTAAATCAGGTAAAAAAGGAGGAGAAATGGCCCAGTCTTAAAAGGACAAACATTTTTTAATTTAAGGTATTTGCGACGATATTCGGTACCTCCCAGGTTACAAATGGAATGGAGAACACACTGCCTTACCATGTCAGCCCCCAGAAAAAAGATTACAGTAATAATCTTAGCCTTCTCTTCCCATGGAAGGACCTCCTGATATAATAAAAAGTGTGCAGAGCTAAAGATCTGTATTCTGGTGCCAGTTCTAATAGGAGTCAACATCAGAAGTTACCTCACATCTGTGCCTCACTTTCTTTGCCTGTAAAATAGTGAAATTGAATGAGAGGATTCTCTGAGGTTCCTCCTCGTTCTCAAATTTTTATGTACATGGCACTATATACATGCTGATTAATTAACCAGTGATCAATAAATAAGTCCTAAGTTGTTACTTGGGATAGATAATTTTATTTTAGCAGATCTGACACTTTCAGCAAAATAAATGACTCTATAATATTTTCTCCGGCTCTTCCGAAGAAAGAATTTGGGAGAGGAAAAAAGAATGCATGCTGAACCCAATAGACAGTTTCTTCTTCATAAAATTGACATGTCTGCCCATGATTATTACCAATTATTATTATCAATAACATGACTATCAGGTAATATAAGTCACATATATAGTCATGTAAGAACAAGAATTCAAACATTTTCATTTCAAAGCATCCATTGGTCCAACTATAACTCAAAGTTGTTTCTGGGTCCAACAAATAACACTATTGGTTGAGTAAAGACATTTTTGTGATTCTTTTTCAAAAACTGTTTCAGAGCTCCTGCCGTAGTCATAGAAGTTGTAGGAGCTCACTAATTACTGGCCCAAGGAGCAGGAGTTCAGGAAATTAAAAAAAAAAATCTGACTAAAAATGTCACAGCAACTTTGCTTTTTCTAGATAGCAGAAAAGGCCAATGGAAGCAGGTGTTTGAACTCTGAAGAACAAGCTTCCAGAGAAGCAGTAACCCAAGGGCTGAGTAATGCCTCCTAAAAAATGAAAGATTCAGTGACCCACAGGGGAGAACATCCCAGCCTGAAGGTAAAGGGCAAGATGTTACATATTTTACTGGAGTGACAGGTACAGCTACTACAGAGAAAAGCCATCTTGTTCAATCAGATCTTTCTTTATCATCCCTTATGTTACAGGGGTGAGATCATGAGCATAAAACAAAGGAAATTGTGAGAGAATATTTTCAATCAAGAAGCACTCAGTGAAGCATGTAATTAAGTGGAAAACTGTCAATGATTGCTTATTGTATCTGCACAGGACAGGACATTGGTTTAATGGCTTTATATAAATGGGAAAAGACAACTTGGTAATTGACTTAGTACAACAGTAGACAATGTAGAAAAGATACTTCTGGAGAAAGAATAAATGAAACAAGATGGGATTGGGAGGGAGACAAACCATAAATGACTCTTAATCTCACAAAACAATCTGGGGGTTGCTGGGGGGAGGTGGGATTGGGGGAGGGGGAGCGGGCTATGGACATTGGGGAGGGGAGGCGAACCATAAGAGACTATGGACTCTGAAAAACAACCTGAGGGTTTTGAAGGGTCAGGGGTGGGAGGATGGGGGAACAGGTGGTGGGTGATGGGGAGGGCACGTTTTGCATGGAGCACTGGGTGTTGTGCAAAAAGAATGAATACTGTTACGCTGAAAAAATAAATAAAAAGGGAAAAAAAAAAAAAAAAAAAAGATACTTCTGGAGACAATAAGGTATTGAGTACAATCTCAGGGGTGCTAAATATTTAGGAATACTGAACACTGAAAAATGTATAGTATTGATCAGATATTGTTCTTTAATATGCATATTTTAAAACAGCAATGATTTTCCAGAGTTTATAAAATTGGCTGACCTGATCGTAAACAACTAAGTTCCTCTCTTCCATTTACACCAACAAGCCATTTTTTTTCTTCATTCTAGAAGAGTTTGAATAAAGCTTCTCTGAACAGTCTTGCAAAACCAGATGTAATGTATTAAAGGAGAACAGGAAATCAGGAAAGACCGTAAACCTCAGGTGAGTACTCATATTCATTCTCTTTATAAACCACACAAATGCCTCCTTTCCCTCGAAATTAAACCCACCGTAACTTCAAAAAACAGTGTAAAATTTTTAAGGTCAGAAATTTTGTTGCATCTACATCTACCTATAAATAGGTCATTGACTACTTATTGGAAATATTTCAGAATATAGACGAGCTTGTTGTGGTATGAGGAATTGAAAGCTTTGGCTGCTCTATAATGTCTCAAACTAAAGAGAAGGGGGAAAAAATGAGGTGACATCAAAACTCAGATCCTGGAAGTAATGATATCATGATGAGGTCATGTTAAATTAACTTCCCATTCTAACCTAAGAAGCCATAACCAAGTAGTAAAGAAGAATTTGGGAGAAAGAATAGTGGCAGACGAGGATGAACAGGTATGAAAGCTATGTAGCACAGGATCCCTGTCCTCTCTCCCTCCCTCTTCTTCAAGACTTCAATTCCTTGTCCTTTTGCCCCATGCCAAAAATTAACTGCTGTTAGTTGCATTGAGAATAGACTCGTAGCATACAGACAGCTAGTGAAGGGAAGATGATAGGGAGGGCCTACTGCTTCACAACATGAATCCATTGTGTAGTAAACAAAAGTAGAGAACTAACCAGCCAAAAAAAAAAAAAAAACCAGAAAAGATCACGTAATATGGAAATAACTGTTAAGTTACTCTTCACCCCTTAATTTCACCACCTCAGTTTTTCCTGCATTTTTTAAATTTTTTTATTGAGTATAATTGACACACAATGTTTTATTAGTTTCAGCTGTACAACATAGTGATTCAACTTCTGTACACTATGCTGTGCTCACCAGAAGTGTACCTACCATCTGTCACCATAAAACCCCATTACAGTATCATTGACTATATTCCCTCAACTGTGCCTTTTATTCCCATGACTTACTCATTCCGTAACTAGAGCTCTTGTATCTTCACAGTGGGATGAAGGGAATTGGTATTCATTTGACAAATGTTTATTATTATTAGAAATACCTTCGCTATTACAGAGATAAAACCTGGATGCCCCTAAAAGGATTTGTACTTTAATTTTAAAAATTCAGGCTCTCCTTCCTAAGAAATTATGTCTTCTGGCTTCCACATCACCCTCTTATTCTGCACTCACTTGTCTAAGCACATCATTTTTGTGTCCACTCTAGTGCTTTTCCTCTAGCTTTTTAAAACTTCTTATATTACAGGCTATCCTTGTAAGGGGGATATGCCTTCTTCAAAAATTTCAACTACCGTGGGTTTTTTGCAGTTTACTTACCAATCTAGAATACCAGAACCCAAGTATTTATTAAATTCCATTTCCTTATTTCCATTGCATTCTGGACCATCTCTTCTTGACTATCCCAAGTCATCTCCCACTCAAAATGTCTGAAAAGAAACTATTTTCCTGTTTCCTGTATTCTTTTCCCTTTTTCTACTCTCTTAGTTTTATTTCTTCCATGGCAAACCTCAAGACAAGAATTCCAGTGCAAATAGTTTGCTTGGAAGGTGATCCGGAAGAGACTGTTCAAGAATTAGAGTAGTGAGAGCAGAAAGGGAAGGCAGTAAAAAGGCTTAGTTGTCAAACAAGTTGCCACTGTGGGAACCCAGGGCTGTTTCCCACCAGGGAAGTCTGGGAGTAGAATAGGAACCTCAGAGTAAGCCCATCTATGGCACAAGTGTGCCAAGGTATTTACACAGAATTCCTGTCAAACAATGGGTAGGGCTGTCACTAGGACATCATTTTCCAGTATTTCCTATCTCCCTGGCCCTTGTCACCAGAGAAAGCCCTCAAGCTTTGGAAACCCCTTCAGCTGGAAGGTTGTGTGCTATGGTTATGAGTGGAGCACCAGCAAGTTCTCCTGACTCTTTGTTCTGCATCTTGGCCAGTGACACTATACCACCAGGACCCTAGCTGGAAACTACAATCAGCTATGATTTCTCCCTCTTCTTCATCCCCCACACTCACTCAGAAACCAAGTCTATTGATTTCACTCCCATCTTAGTGTTAACTTTGTTTCCCTTCCTCAATCCTTATTCTATTGTCTTACTTCAGTGCGTCGATGTCTCTTCTAAAATATCGTCATGAATGGATCCCATCTGGTCTTTTGTTCTCCAAGCCCCTCCTTTGAGCTGCCAGCAGAATCGCCCATCCTTTACACTACTCCTGGAGGGATAATAAAAGTAATAACAGCCAACGCATACTAAATGCTCTCTCTGTGCCAGGCACTGGACTAACTATGCTACATGCATTATCTCACTTGATCCTCAAAACAAACTTGCAAGGTGATGCTTTATATTCCCATTCTACAGATGAGGTCACTGAGGCTTAGTGAAGCTAATAAAGTCAGAGCTGATAAGATCAGAGAAGGAGTCTGACTCCAGAACTCTGGTGCTTGACAACCATGGATATCACCACCACACCCAGTCATCTGTTTAAAATGCAAATCCAGTTATCTCCTGCCCCAATTAAAAGCTCAAATCCATCAATGGTTTGCTAACACTTTAATTATTGAAGTCTTAACTTTTAAGCATGATATGATATCATGTCATATACTGGCCTCAAGTTCCCTTTCTGGCTTATCTTTATTCACCTGGCCTCACATAGTATTAGTTCATAAATTTAAGCCACAAAAAACAGGAAGCAGAGTGTTTGACTAAAACATGGGGTTGCTTTGAGGAGAGTCAGAGAAGATAAGCCGGTTCATATCACAGAGGCCTTCTATAAATCACTAGATCAAAGAAGCTATATATCTTTCCAAAAGGCATCCACCTGCCCCAGTCATCAACATTTCTGAAAATGTGGTCGGGACTTTCAGCTTCACATGGTCAGGAATGGCCTGAGGCAGACGAGAGGCTGGCTGACCTACAAACCTGATGACTGAACCCTTACAGTCACCAGTGGGTATTGTCTGGCTTCCTGCTGTTCGCTTCACCCACCTCCCTAAACACTACCCTTCTCTCCAGCCATTCCAACTGTTTCTGGTCCTACTAGGTCATTTCCTGCTGCCCACATTGCCCTTTCTCTGTTCAGAACTCAAAAGGGACTCAGTGTCTTTCAATCAGCACTGCCCTGTATTCTTACGAGGTCTTTTCCTTTTCCCCTGAAGGTAGGTAGAGCCTGAGTACAGAAGGCGATAGAAGGCATCTTATATGTGACTGAATGCCCTTCAGCACCCAGAATGTAAATGATTTGCAGCAGACAACTGAATGGATGAGTTAGATGGCCTATGAAAATTCTTTCCAAGCCTGTGTTATTTTAAACCCAAATGTCCTCACAGTTTGAATGTATGGGAACTTGTAGTAAATTACACATATCACTGTTGAAAGAATATTAAATTCTGAAGGTTACCTCGGGTCTAATTAATAATAAGCAATAGACTATATTTCACATATGAAAGTGACCCACTATCAGTAAAGCAAACATTACAAAAGTTAAATATTCACAGGGCTAGCCGTTATCAAACTAAGTGGTGTTATGGGTGGTTAATATTGCACAGGACAATTCTGTTATCCTTTTAACAGAATACTAATCACCCACCACACCCCTGCTGGCTTCCCTGCACCACCCCTTTATGAAAACCTGTTATGAGGCCTATTTCCCTGACAAGGGCTAAAAAATGACAGTAGGTAAATAAAAAAATTACATTTCAAAGAATTTTTTTTCCCAATGTTGAAAGTGTATGAAGACTGTTGCTGTTGTAGTTTTGTTGTCTATTCACACGGTTAGTCTCTTCATGTAGGGCGATTAAAACTTTCTCCCCTCAACAGAGAGATGGATATGAAATCATATTTTCAGCATGGAGTCACTATTTTATCATTGACGTGGGCAGAGAACAACGTTCAGTAGAGGCCATGTATTCCTGCTGTGAAATGTTATGCAGCGCAGAAGTGGCAGAAATGGAGATGGGCCTTCATTAAAACCATGACGCCAGCCAATGGCTGGAGATGGAAGGCAGCTTCCTACACAGGAGAGATCTTTAGGGATGAGTAGGAGACAGAAGCTCTTGATGGCCAACTCACAGTAGTACACTGCAGCATAATTAAATCAGCTCCAAGTTTCTTTGGTTCAAAATCAATTTTAGGGAAAATTCTGTTTCAGAGAAGATAACTCTAATCCCCTGGGATGTTTCTGCTAACATAAAGTCCATTATCAAAATACACACTTAGCAAACCAGACTAAGTGATTCTTTTTTAAAGTATGGTTCTCAGAAACAGTGCTTTACTTTTGGTTTATTTGTGGTAATAATACTCTGTTATTTCTAATTTTATATGCATTGCTAATGTAAAAATTATATACACTTGAAAGAGGTAATTCTTATATTTAATAATATGATTTAATAACAATAATCTTGGCCTCAAATTCCATATGATACTCATGAAGCTGGAGAAGTTAGTATATGAAAAATTAAAGAGAAGGAGAGCATAAGAATATCTAAAGTAGCTATCTTGTACGCTGGTATCAAACACAGACTGAAAAATTATTTTGAAAACCTAAAGATAGTCACTAGTAGAATGATGTATACCTTCCAAATAACCAGAAAGATTAAAGCAAATAAATCATAGTTTATATAGAAAATCATTTGGGAAAACTATATCAATTTCAGCCATGATCCAGCAATTCATTTCTAGGGACCAACTGAGAAAATAAACACTGATGCACAATGGTTGGAAAAGATTGGGGTGGGGGTGTGGAATCTATCTGTGATGGACTATGGGGACCATGAGAATGTGCCTTATAGACCACCAGCCATGGGAAATAAAATTGACCAAGGGGCCACGTGGCATTTTGAAATCCATTATTGAATTTGCACACAGGCCACATCCTCTGAGGCCTGCTTCCAACTAGTGACCAAAGAGACAGGGTACTAGGACAGACCCATTCCTGGTCATTCTGGCATGGCGGTGTGAAAGTTATTCCAGCCTTCCCTGGCTCCCTTCATATTTTCTCTCACACAGGAATTTCTAACAAACACTTGCAGGTTTAATCACGTTTGTCATCTGCTCCTGGGAAAACTCAGACTAAGACACATTAAAAACCTGTTTTGAAAAGATAACCTCACTTCCCACTCTTAATTTTAAAATAAATGCTCACAAATATTACACTTCAAAAAAAAGCAAGATGCAAACTCCATGCCCAAAGTTAGCCAGATATTATGGAAAAATAAAAGAAAAAGACACATTCACATGAAGATATATAGATGATGGAATGCATAGAAAGATATTAGTGTTAAAATTAACTCTCTTTTATAGAAATTTTGTAAAAATTTTATGATGGTTTTAGTTTTCTTTTATGTATTTTTCTGAGTATTGTAAATTATATAAAGTGATAATTTTTTTTTTTTTTAATTTAAAACATGAGCATCACAGGACACTTGGGTGGATCAGTCAGTTAAACATCCAGCTCTTGATTTTGGCTCAGGTCATGATTTCAGGGTCATGAGATAGAGCCCTGTGTTGGGATTAACACTTGGCACAGAGGCTGCTTAAGATTCTCTCCCTCTTTCTACCCCTCCCCTACCTCACTCCACCCCCACCCCTGCTCACACTCTCCTTCTCAAAAAAAAAAAAAAAAAAAAGTAAGCATCACATTTTTTAAAATTTAGATTTTATAGAAAAGTAAATAAAATGTTATTTGCTGCTACAGACTAAATGCTTTTATCCCCTCAAAAATTCATATATTGAAACCAAATCCTTAATGTATTCATATTTGCAGGTGAGGCGAGGTCTTTGGAGTGATTAGGTTATGAGAGCAGAGTCCTCATGAATGAGTGCCCTTATAAAAGAGACCCCAGGGGCGCCTAGGTGACAGTGGGTTAAGCCTCTGCCTTCGGCTCAGGTCGTGATCTCAGGGTCCTGGGATGGAGCCCCGCATAGGGCTCTCTGCTCCGCAGGGAGCCTGCTTCCCCCTCTCTCTCTGTGCCTGCCTCTCTGCCTACTTGTGATCTCTCTGTGTCAAATAAATAAAATCCTAAAAAGAAAAATTAAAAGTGAAAAAAATTTAAAAAAAATAAAAGAGACCCCAGAGAGTTCCCTTATCTCTTCTGCCACGTGAGGATACAGGAAGAGATAACCATCTACGAAACAGGAAGTAGGCCTTCACTAAACAATGACTCTGCCCATGCTTTGATCTTGGACTTCCCAGTCTCCAGAACTGTGAGAAATGTATTTCTGTTGTTTAATCCACGCAGTCCGTGGTACTTTTAGCATAACAAACTGAACAGACTGAGATATTGGCTAAGCATTAAAAATGGATAAATTGAGACATATGATATTTTCCTGAAAAAAAAATCAAAGGTTTTTCATTGGTTTATTTTAAAAATTGGAACTTCAAAGAGAAAGGTAGGTTCTTTGATTCCTCAGTACTTTGATGAACTTGAATATATGTGTTGGAATCACTGTCTTCTTGATATAAACTATCTACTGCAAGTAAATGAACAAATAAATGTGCCACTCTTGGGAGAATCTCTAGAAAAGAAAAAAAAAAGAGACATGGAAACCTTGCTGTTAATGTAAGGCAAAATGGGGTTTCTACCAAGATTTTACTTCATTATGAGTTATAGAGATGACTTGTTTTTGAAAGTTTGGGGGGGGTGGAGGAGGTGGAACATGTGTGTATGATTGGGAGAGGTGCTTTTTGGAGCAGATATAGAAAATATAATTTCACTTTCAAGCCAACTCTCACAGTAGTAGCTACCTATGTTGAAAAGGATTCTGAGGCAGTGTATGATTTAGCTGAGAAGAGTGATCAATGAATGATGTCTGCCTAAATGTGGAAGGGAACGTATTTGTCATCTTTGGGGTGATATGATAGGCAATGTAGCATTAATCTAGTAGTTTTTCTGTCAGTGCCTTATGTGACTGCTATGTGAAAACTCTAAGTTCTGTCATCCTATTATTGATTAAAAGCATTATGTTCTTATGTTTTATTGAAAGCATGTTGAGTTTGAGGTTAGTTTGCAAAACAGACTAAAGCAGTTGAGGAGTTGTTGATACAGAGTAGATTATTGGTTGTAGCCTGTAAATAAACTCGGAACCATGATTTAGATACTAATGAGCTATGTTTTGAAAACTGATCATCTTTATGTGTGTAAAAATTTTTTCTTCATGTTCACACCATACTAAAATATTGTTTATAATACAAATTATCTGGCTGCAGTTGTACCATTTGTATTTTTAATATATGTCGTGTTTTGTTTTGCTTACTTTTAAATCAAACATGTTGATGGACTGTGACTTAACAAGAATACTACAACTATCCAGGGATACAGAATGAGGGTATTTTATATGTTGTTATTATTATTATCCAGAATGGAATCTAGAAGTATTAGCATTCATCTCAATGTCAAAACAGGATCTCCAGCATTTCACAGTGTGGAATATGGACTAGCTCATTAGTCAGATGGGAACTTCTTCACAATGCAGCTTTCTGGTCCTCATGCTCCATTTTCTCAAACAAAATCACTGGGAGCTAGCATCTAAAAACTTACATTTTTAACGAGCATACCAAATAAATCTCATACATACAAATTTGAGAACTATTGACTATTCCAAGACACTCTCCCTACTTTGCCATTACCATTATTATTGTCACCAAAAACACCAGCAGCACCTAGATTATTCTCTATTCCAAACATAATTCTCCAGATCAACTCCTGAGAAACAGGTGTGCTTACTCCTAACCCTGAATATTAATAATCCTCCCTAGAGATGTCATCAGTAGGCTCCAAAAAACTTGGGAAAATGTTGCTGGTCGGTTTACTTAACACTAGGGGCTTCTCTATTCTTGTGTTCTTACTAGCACAACCTGTCTTCTTTTGGAAATTGACATACCTTTCACCAGGTGTGAAAATAGCTTGAGAAGCATTTCCATTTTGATGGATATGAATTATGACAGGTACTTTTTATAAATCTGACTTGAAAAGTAATAGTAGCAGTGGGAATAGGAGTATTCGTGAATAGCAATTGCCTATATTGACTGCTTTCCCTATTTCAAGCCCTGTGTGCTTTGGTTTCAAATATCTTTGCACTTGCTTTATATATATCTGGGTGGGTAGTTGTATTTAGATCTTGAAGTTTAAACCGTTTCTTTCACATACTTTTCATAGTGTTTTTCCCCAGGCAAAGCACTGTTCCTTCACGTCTTGCCCTACACTCTTATTCCCAAACAGCAAAAGAGAAATTTGAAGGAAGCCTTTCTCCTTATGATTCTCAACTGAAATACTGTCATTTTAAATGACACCTTATCAGCAAATCCAAAGGAAGATACCTAAAAAGAAAGTGTCATTTAGGATGATTCATGGCATTGATTATTCTTGGCTGAGATAGGAAAAGACATAAAACAAGGAATGCCTACCTAGGGCTGTTTCCTGATACATCAGGCTTCCAGGCTATACCAAGACTCTTCCTTCCACTGAGAACCCTATGAATTTCCTACTAGTTACTACAGTGGCTGAAATTTTGGTCCTTTGACACAGGGAAAAAAATTATTTAAAGTTTTGAACAAACACCAGCTCTGGTTAAAAAAAGAAAAAAAAAAGACAGATGACTCCATGAAATATGCAACAAAAGCAGTCTCTAGGGTCTTTTGAAAGTTAAAGAATGTGAGAGATCATTACAGTACCATTTGGCCCCTGAGGTTATGAGTCTGTCAACATTTCATTTCCTGGCTTCTACATTTTTTTCCTACTTGGACAACACTAGTGTCCTACACTATAGGAAAAAAAGTTTTGTCCAGAAAACTGCCTTTTCAAAAATTTATTTATTGTATTTATCAGGGGATCACCAAAAAAAAAAAAAGTTGGTTTGTTTTCTTTTTTAAAGATTTTGTTTATTTATTTGAGAGAGAGACAGAGTGAGAGAGCATGAGAGGGGAGGTCAGAGGGAGAAGCAGACTCCCCATGAAGCTGGGAGCCCTATGTGGGACTTGATCCCAGGACTCCAGGATCATGACCCAAGCCGAAGGCAGTCGCCCAACCAACTGAGCCATCCAAGCGCAACACTTCTTTTGAAATACTTCTTTTTGCCTTTAAAACTATGTATGTGATGAGGTGGCACAGTATTTTTTTTTTAAGATTTATTTATTTGAAGAGGAAGAGAGATCACAAGTAGACAAAGAGGCAGGCAGAGAGAGGGTGGGGGGTGGGGTGGGGGTGGCGGGGAGGAGCAGGTTCCCCGCAGAGCAAAGAGCCCAGTGCAGACTCGATCCCAGGACCCTGAGATCACGACCTGAGCCAAAGGCAGAGGCTTAACCCACTGAGCCACCCAGGCACCCCAAGTATTAACATACTCTTTTAAATCAGGAAAACGCCCCCACTTACCCCATCTTTATCTCTATCACCTCTGGTGAACAGATTCTTAAATCCCTTGAGAAAAAGGGCTTGTTAAACCTTACTCGGAGTATTCAGTAGAGTCAGGGTCCCGAATGAGAGCTGAACCAGTGCTAAGGGTGCAGGCCTGGGAATCAGGAAATCTGGATTCTGATTCTACCATTAACAAGCTGTGGGATCCTAGGTAAGACTGTGGATCAATCCAACCAAAATCTGTTCCAGCCTTTGGGGGTGGGATGCTGCTGTAGAAACACACCCTGCCAGCTGGCCGTGTTTCCAAAGGCTGTCTCCATCCTCAGCCAAGGCCTCACTGGTGTTCAGTGATATGTTATCATAGGGAAGGGAAATACCTACGAGTTCAGATTAAAACAGAAAGATGGACAAATGGGTCTTAAAAGTGAGTAAGATGTCAAAGAAGAGCTTGTTTAGAGAGCATGGCATTCACTATGTGATGCATGAAGCTCGGTCTTTTGAGATCGATCCTGGGGGTCATTTCATTCTTGATGAGATAACTGACCCGAGGGACTCCATGGACACATGTCAGGTGGCTGAGCGTTCCCTGGAACTGTAGGAAAAATTAGGCTTTTTCTTGAGGAAAGGAATCATCGCATCTTTAACCTTTCCATAGAGGTTCATGATCAAAGTTATATTTATATACTATATAAAGAGAGGAAAGTGACACCTTATTCCCATGAGCCTGGAAGACAGTCTGTTCATCTTTGAATCTATAGTTCTATGCATGATATACCCTCCATCTGATATGCACTCAAAAAGGGTTTCATGAAAGAATTGAATGGATTAATGAATGAAAGAACAAATGCACAGACCCCATTCAGGAATAAGTTGCTAGGCACGGAGAAGCATCCTGTCTGCCTTAAGTAGCATAGCTAATCAGAAGCCTCAGTTCCTCAAATGAACTGTGATCTCTGCTTCCCCACAGCAATTTGTGAACAACATCCCTCTGCTTTTCTTTCTACTAGATGCAGTGCTGAGTATTACTGCCCACGGCCAATTAACTTCAATGGAAAAGTGAAATCCATCATAATACTCATTTTTCTAATGGAAAAGTTAGAAGCAATCTTCTCTGAAATAGAGATGCATGACAAAGTACTTCCTGGAATAGAGTTGAAAAGGAGAGCACTATTTCTGGACTGCCATTTTGGGGTTACAGGAGCCACTATGGAGCCAGAGACACTTGTCCATCAGGCCACAAGCCAAAGCCTTTGGGTTTCAAGTCTGCCCATTTAATTGACAGTCCATTAAATGAGACTGCTTTGGCCCCTGCTCATAACCCAAGAGTCCGGGTGTCTTTGGACTACTGACTGCACTCGCTGTTTCCACTCTGGTTCCATTCTAACCAGGAGCTGTCTTTTTCATGCTCCCATTGCTGATAATTCTGTTGCCCTGACCGTGTTCCAGGCAGGCTCCACTGATGGAACTCTCAGAGCTGCCCTGGATATATGGCTACTTGTCCGCATTCTTCAGAGTCTAGATAGACTCTGCACGGGAAAGCCAAGTTCCTGCTTTCATCTTTCTACCTGCAATCCAAGACCACTGTTGGAGTCTCATCCAGGAACCAGGGAAATTTCCTGCTGATTCTGTGAAAATGCCAGTGAACTTGTGCTGCCGGGGTGGCTATGGAGAATCTACAAAGCAGTCCAACTTCTCTTTTGCAACTTCTGTGTGTAGACCAACTTTTAAAAATTTAAAGCTCTGTCTTCCGGGGCAGCTAGTTGTGCCTAAAAGATGGGGCTTGGGGAGGAGTGTTCCCTTACTTCAACTGAAACTGAACCTGAATCTGAATGAAACAGGATACAGGATAAAGGATATAGCTCAATTGTAGTAAAAAATCATACAATCAAACAAGACTTTCATGGGTCTGGTGAAGAGGCACTTTTGCTGTCTCTGTGACATTCAAGAATACTCACTTTACATGGGCTAATGTATCTGTCTACTGTCCTCAGCTCAGCTTAGTTCACCTTACCCTGCCTAAATCATTCTACAACTATCAATTAAGTATCTAATCTATGCCAATATTCTCTTAGGCATTAGGAATAAAAGTCTCTACTCCAAAGACTTTACAGGTTAACAAGACAATGAAGTAATTATGGTTAAAAAAGAAAAGTCTATTACAATGAAGAGTATTCTATTAGTTAAAATTATTCTCAAAAAGATTAGCCATTGTCATTAGGTGAGAGAAATAAATGAGGCAAAAAATAAAAAGGCAAAATTACCATTATTTGAAAATGATGTGGTTATACAATCATAAACCCAAGAGAGACAACTAAAAAACTATTAGACACAATGAAATAATTCAGTAAAATCTCTGATTACAAAATTAATTTCCCAAAATCAACTGCTTTCCTATGTAGAAATAATAACTGCTAAGAAAATACAATGAACAGATGAAATAGTTAAAATAGATGTAAAAAATGTGTTGGATCTATGGGAAAAAAACTTTATTTCTACCAAGCAATACCATGTAAGATGAATAAATAAAATCTGTTCTTAGAGAGGCAAAATAAGTATTATAAAGACATCAATTCTTCTTAAAATAAACTATACCATGAATGCATTATTATTTTTATAATACCATGTTTCCAAGTAATTCACGAAGCTATGAAATTTATATAAATTGATACTGGTACAGGAGTCATCTGGCAGATCAAAGAAATAAATCTGAGATTCCAGAAATACATCAAATATATTTTTAAATTTAGTATACAATACAGAAAAGTATTTTCTATCAGTGGTGAAAAGATAGACTTATCCAAAAAATGACCTGGCATTTGGTCAAAAACAAAAAAGGACTGGGGAACCTGGGTGGCTCAGTGGGTTAAAGCCTCTGCCTTTGACTCAGGTCATGATCCCAGGGTCCTGGGATCGAGTCCCACATCAGGCTCTCTGCTCGGTGGGGAGCCTGCCTCCTCATCTCTCTCTGCCTGCCTCTCTGTGTACTAAATAAATAAAAATAAAAATAAATAAAATAAAATAAAATAAATATAAATAAAATCTTAAAAAAAAAAGGGATGGATATCTCACTCTTTCCAGTAGTAAATTCAAGAATCAAAGCTTCAATCAAGAAGAAACTGTAAAACTCCTAGATAATAAAAACAAAGAAAAGAAATTCTCACAAATGTCCACACAAGACAAGTATAGTATGTGTACAGGTAGTGACAGGGAGTTGGAAGGGAGGGGGAGAAAAAGGGGAACACACAAGAAAAATATGCCATGCCCTATGAAGAAGCAACAGATTAAACATTAATAGAATAAAAGAAATAGGTCATTTAGAAATGGACTTATAGTTTCAGCCATGACATGTGAAGAACCTGGAATTCTTCACTCCATTTTTATAACAGGAAAAGCTGAACAAACTGAAAGCCAATGACTTTTTAGAACTCATGAAAGAACTGAGTTTTTAGGACAACCCATTACTCCCAAATCCTAAGAAACAAAAATTCAGAGTCATGAACAAAAATCTCCCCTTTCTGGAGCAGAAGCCACTGGAACTCTAAACTTATAGAAACACTTACACAGTAATTTTAAAGAATCTGAAAATTCTCTTGTGTCTCTCTGGCAGGGGGAAAAAAGGAATCCTTGTGAAATACACCCAGAGTTTGCTGTATAACAAAGGTTTACTTTCCAAAAGGAAAGACTTTTCCAGAGGTTTTTTTCAGAGCCCTGGGACTCCAGCACCAACCAGCCTTTCTGTCTCACCTCAGGGAGATAGGAAGAGGGAAGAAGCTATTTTTTAAAAATTATATACATATTTCTATCTAAATCTAGATCTATCTCAGGCCATAGACATAGGCTATCACCACACCAAGGAGACTTCAATGTCTCAGTGGACCTCAGAGTAACTGGATTACAGCTGAAAGAACTACAAGACACAGAATCTTTCTGAGAAGTATTTTGGGAAACGTAAAGTCAAGAGGAGACAAGAAACGAGAATATCAGAGGAGTTTAAAGCGTCTGGCATCTTTAGCAACAACAAATATAGCCCAACTCCATATTGACATAAATCCTCACAGTAGGAGCCTGTTTCCCTCAGTTCCTCTTATCCAATATGACATAAATAGCTTCCAAGAAAAATTCCAAGTCACACCAAAAGGGAAGAAGAAACAGTCTGAGGAGACAAAACAAGCATCAAAACCAAACTTCAATATGACACTGATCTCCTAAAGAAAATAGAAGCAAAGGGAATATTTCTTAATTTATTCAAAAGCATTACTTTAATACCAAGGAGGAGATAAAGATATTACAAGAAACAAAAACTACATACCAATATGGATACAAAAAACCTCAACAAAATATTACCAAATTGAATCTGACAATGTGTAAGAAGAACTCTACACCAAGACCAACTAGTATTTATTCCAAATAAACAAGGCCCACTCAACACTCTAAAATCCATCAATATAATCCACCAAATCAACACACTACAAAAGGAAAATAATACAATCATTCCAACTGGCACAGAAAAAAGCCTTTGACAAAATTCAACACCAATTAATGATTTTTTTAAAGATTTTATTTATTTGACAGAGAGAGATCACAAGTAGGCAGAGAGAGAGAGAGAGGAGAAAACAGGCTCCCTGCCGAGCAGAGAGCCTGATGCAGGACTTGATCCCAGGACCCTGGGATCATGACCTGAGCTGAAGGCAGAGGCTTAACCCACTGAGCCACCTAGGTGCCCCCATTAATGATCGTTTAAAAGATTTTTTTGTATTTCTTTATTTGGGGGGGGGGTTGTGGGAGGAGCAGAGGGAGAGCGATAAGCAGGCTTTGCACTGAGTGTAAAGCCCAAGAGGGGCTCAATCACATGACCCTGAGATCATGAGCAGAAATCAACAGTCAGACACTTAGCCAACTGAGCTACCCAGGCACCAACCCCCCATTAAAAACTTAAAAAAAAAAAAAATACATTCAGCAAACTAGGAATAAAAGGGAAACTCCTCAACTCAATAACATTTACAATAAAAAAAAATACATTCAGCAAACTAGGAATAAAAGGGAAACTCCTCAACTCAATAACATTTACAAAAACACAAGTTAACATAATATTTAGTGGTGAATTCAATACTGATCATTTGCCCTCATCCAAGACTGGGAATGAGGCAAGGATTTCTCTTTTATCATTCCAATTCAGTGTTGTACTGTAAGTACTAATCAGTGGAATAAAATAAGAAAAGAAAATCAAAGGTATGCAGATTTAAAAGAAAGAAATAAAATTGTCTCTGTTCAAATAATGAGATTTTTTTTTTTGTAGAAAATCTAAATGAGTGAACAAAAATACTCCTAGGACCAAAAAGTAAGTACAGTGAAGCCACAGAATATGAAGTTAATGCACAAAAGTCAATTGTTTTTCTCTATGGATCCCAGCAATAAACAACTGGAACTTGAAATTAATAAGACAATACCATTTACAATAGAATGCTCTAAAAACGAAATATTTAGGATCAAATCTAACAAAATATGTGCAGGACCTATATACAAAAAACTATGAAACAAGTGATTTGAAAAATGAAAAATCTAATTAAATGGAGCAAAAATACATGTTCATGGATTTGAAGTTCAATGTTGCTAATTAAGAAATCAATTCTTCCCAACTTAATCTAAATATATAATGCAATCTCAACCAAAATTCCAGCAATATGTTTTGTAAATATCAAAAAACTGGTTCTAAAATTTTATATGGAAAGGCAAAGACCTAGAACAACCAACACAATACTGAAGAAGAGTAAGAACAACATTGGAAGACTAACACTACTCTATTTCAAGACTTATTATAAGGCTGCAGTAATTAAAATAGCATGGTCTTGGCAAAGGGATACATTGAACAGTGGAACATAAGTAAGAGCCCAGATGATACCCGTACAAATATAGTTAACTAAACTCTGACAGAGGAGCAAAGACAATTCAATAGAAAAAAAAAATAGACTTTTCAATAAGTGGTGCCAGAATAATTGGCTATCCCTGTGAAAAAATAAATAAACCTAGACATGGATCTTACACTTTACACAAAAATTAATTCAAAATGTATAATAAACCGATATGTAAAATGCAAAGATATAAAACTTCTTGATGAAAACCGGGAAACTCTGTGCAGCGATAGGTTTGGTGATGAGTCTTTAAGCACATAGCAATAGTATATCCACAAAAGAAAATTCGATAAGCTGGGCTTTATGAGAATTAAAAGTTTGTTCCTTTGGGAAAGACACTCCTGAGCAAATGAAAATACAGGCCACAAGCAAGGAGCAAATATTTGCAAAACACATATTTAATTAAGAACGTGTATCCAGGGGCGCCTGGGTGGCTCAGTGGGTTAAAGCCTCTGCCTTCAGCTCAGATCATGATCCCAGGGTCCTGGGATCAAGCCTCACATCGGGCTCTCTGCTCAGCAGGGAGCCTGCTTCCTCCTCTCTCTCTGCTTGCCTCTCTGCCTAATTGTGATCTTTGTCTGTCAAATAAATAAATCTTTAAAAAAAAAAAAGAACGTATATCCAAAATATACAAAGAACTCTTAAAAGTCAACAACAACAAAAAAACTTTAAACATCATCTGCCTGCCTCTCTGCCTACTTGTGATCTCTGTCTGTGAAATAAATAAATAAAATTTTAAAAAAATAAAATAAAATAAACATCTCAACGAAAAAATATGGACAAAAGACCTGAACAGACATCTCCTCAAAGAAGACATACAGATGGCAAATAGCACATGAGTAACTCTCAACTTCATTTGTCATTAGGAAATTTCAAATTAAGACAGCAATATGAAACCACTGAATACCTATTAGAACAGCTAAACCCAGAAACTGACAATACCAAAAACTGAGGAGGATATAGAGCAACAGGATCTTTCATGTACTATTGACAGGAATGCAAAAATGACCCACCAGTTTGGAAGAGAGTTGCGCAGTTTCTTGCAAAACTCAATGTCATTTTACCATACAACTCAACAATTGCTCTTGTAGGTATTTTCCCACCTGGTCTGAAAGTCTATGTCCATGCAAAAACCAATATGAATGTTAACAGCAACTTTATTTATAACCAACAAAAACTGGGAGCAACCGAGATGCCTTCCATTAGAATAAACTGCGGTATAGGCATAAAATGGAGTGTATTCTACAATGAAAAGAGCTACCAAGCAACAAAAAGACATGGATGAATTTTAATGCACACTAATAAGTGAAAAAAGCCAGTCTGAAAAAGCTATACTGTGTGGTTCCAATTACATGACAGCCTAAAGAGGGCAAAATTTTAGGAACAGTAAACAGATCAGTGGTTACCAAGGACTTGTGGGCAGAGGTGATTGAATAGGTAAAGCACAAGGGATTATTTTTTAGGGTAGCAGCTATTCTGTACTGATACTGTAATGGCAAATACAAGACATTAAAGCACTTGACAAAGCCCATAGAACTATGCAACACAAAGAGGTCAATGTATAAACTTTAAAAAAAAATCAATTTAGGAGGTCATGGGATCCCAACAGAGAATACAGGATAGACAAAAGTATCTAAATATCTTACAAACATATGAAACAACCTCACTGAAGTGGGTAGGGGAATAAGATGCTGACCTAAGTAACTCTGGAAATGAATAGAGTTTGTAAGATTAAAGGCAATAGGAATTGTACATAAGCTCTAGCTGATGAAACTTTTTTCCCATTGGAATATGGGTTAACGATTCTGAAAGCCCTCTCTATGTACACTGGAATTTAACAATTAGATAAATGGATGGCAGATGGTGGAAGGGGGACCGAGAAATAAGCAAGGGAAAAGAACTAGAATGGTCCATGCAGTAATGGATTAGAGCTGGAAACATCAGAATGAACTCATTAGATGAACTGTATCATATGTAGTCTGTTACATATACAAGCATTTTTAGGTACATGTATATATATTAGTTAGAATACATACATGTAAGTCCTTGTTCTTTCAACTGAGAGAGCCCAGTATAGAAGAGGATAGCCAACACCCAGATCTTTTTTTTTGTTTTTTTGGTTTTTTGTTTTTTTTAAGATTTTATTTAACAGACAGAGATCACAAGTAGGCAGAGAAGCAGGCAGAGAGAGAGAGAGAGGAGGGAAGCAGGCCCCATGCCGAGCAGAGAGCCCAACGCGGGGCTCAATCCCAGGACCCTGAGATCATGACCCCAACTGAAGGCAGAGGCTTTAACCCACTGAGCCATCCAGATGCCCCATATCTTGGTTTTAAATATTATCCTTCAATAAAAGGAGCTAGAGCTCCTGGGAGAAAAGGCTGATTCTAGACTGTGACAAGAAATACGTGAGATGAGCCTGGAGTCTCTTATCATATCAGAAAGTTAAGGACGTGCTTTAAAAAATGATGAAGGTAAGTCAAGGGATCTGGGAGCAACTGAAAGAGCCCCCCAATGGAATTCTGAGCAACAAAGTTGGAACAATATGAGCAACAAAAATTAATAAGTTAATACTGAGTAAAATAAACACCCATGAGTAGTCATGAATCCGTATTGATAGAAGTGACTGAATAAATAAATTGGGGGAAATAGACAAATTTCCCCAGCAGAAAAATTCCAAATAGTCATGAGGATATTCTGCAAAGAGGTCGAGTCTAATATCCCACCCACTAAGTATGGACTGTGCCTATTGATTTCCTTTCTTCCAGGAGGAAGAGGAGTAACTTTAGAGTGGAGAAACCTACTGGAGCCACAAGGAAATTTCTAAAACTCATTTTAAAAAGCAACACCTGGTTATGATTTTCCCCAACATACTTTTTCTGGATATAAAGAATACTTTTCATATCTTTTAAAAGTACAACATATCTGTGCACTTCTAAAAATATGTTTCAAATGAAAGAAACAAAATATATAAAATATAGCAACCTATCTCACTGCCCACACATTCTCTTAATACCCAACCACACCCACAGAACAGTTGTAAATCCTAAAAGAAATGATCAACACCATGTGTCTCTAGATTTACCACTGAGTAGTGAACTTGAAGGACAAAATTAATTCGGCCATACAAGAAGTTACAATAAGTATAAATTTCTACTTTGCCTAAAAGAAAAGGACATTTTCATTTTAATCTTACCCAACCATTACTTAAGGAAAAAAAAAATCAGATTGAATGTATTGGATTCTACAAGCTTCTCTGTATAGAAAATACATAATTTATTCAGCATTTTATAAAATGAAAATCTTAATGGATTAAAATATTCAGAATTATATATTTATCTTGGGAAACAGAAATCTAAAAATGTTAGCAAGTGGGTATCGCTGCTGTGCTTTTCCTTTGTTGGATCAGTTATACTCTTAAAATGAAATCTTCCATGCATTATGACTTCCTATAGACAGACACACTGTTTGGTGTCAAAACTAATACCCAGAAAGAGTTTTAGTGCATTCTGTCTCTTTCTAGGGAAAGACTCAAATTGAGCCAGAGAAAGACCTAAACATAATTAAAGGAAAGATATTAAGGGTTAATAGGGGAGGCCAAGCAGTAATTTTATCTTTGATATTCTGCATGTTCTGTTTTCAGAGTTCTCGCTACCTCCCATTTATTAAGTCCAGTACCCCCAGACTAAAATATAAAAACCTTAGTGAAGAACAGTATTGCAATAATTATAATAATAGTTATTTTAGCTAAAAGTTCTTGAACCATTGGTATTTGTCAGGCAATACTGTAAACTTCTTTAAGGTGGTAACAGCTCTATGAGGCAAGTATTATCATCCCCATTTTCACCTTGGGGATGGAGAAGCAGAAAGATGAAGTGACTGGCCAAAGGTCACACAGCTAGTCAATGACAGAGTCAGGATTTCAGCTCAGGCAGTCTAGCTCCAGAGCCCACAGTGCTGGCCTGCCTCATACCTGTCAAGGCCTTGTATTCAAACAGACCTGAACATGTCTTCTCATTTTGCCACTTTCTATTTAACCACATAGAGCTTCTCTCCCTCTGGCTCTTCAGTGAGTCCAATGATGCCTACCTCTCGGGCTGTGAGGGGAATTCAGTGAGAACAGGTAAGTCCTTGCCACAGTCCTGGTCAACAGGAGGCATTTGATTACAGTTAGGTGCCAGAGGTGTGAAGATTTTAAGGCAGTACCTCTGTCCTTGAGCTCACCTTTAAGAAAAAAAGTATTTTCTCATGGAGGGCATATGGAATTTTCCCTGTCTTTTCCACAACGACATGCACATTGGATCCATCACTCCAGGCAACCATTGCTTTGTTCTGTGACTTCCTGAGGTGGGAAGCGTCTCTGGATCATTGACTTCCAGGGCTTGCTCTTCCACCTCCTGCCAACTCCCCAGTCAGTGACAGCTCTTAATCTGGTGAAAATACATTATTATTATGCAGAGCTTTAGAAGACCAGAAAACACTGGACATGAACTGAATATAAAGACAGTGGGACTTATCATCTCCAGCTTTCAAGTTTAATGGTATTACACAGTGTTAAGCAAACAAGACAAAAGGCCCAAAATGGAGGCACTTATGCTGAGCACCACATCACCAAAACCAAGACTTAAGAGTTTTGGCTGTCCCAGAAATGGAATCTTAAACCAGTCAAGTAAGAATGTTCTAAGAGGGGTGTCTGGGTGGCTCAGTGGGTTAAGCCGCTGCCTTCGGCTCAGGTCATGATCTCAGGGTCCTGGGATCGAGCCCCGCATCTGGCTCTCTGCTCAGCAGGGAGCCTGCTTCCCCCTCTCTCTCTGCCTGCCTCTCTGCCTACTTGTGATCTCTTTCTCCTTTCTCTCTGTCAAATAAATAAATAAAATCTTTAAAAAAAAAAAGAATGTTCTAAGAAACACTAGTTAAAGAATCTGCCTAATAGACCCCTGCCATCCCCTAAATGAAATTATCCTTGTAATAACCAACTGTTTTTTTGTTTGTTTGTTTTTGCCTAGGATAACTTCCTTGTTCCCACTTCCCTTCTCCCTCTAAAAGTCCTTCATTTTCTAGAGCTTCTGAGAGCTCCTTTCTCTCTGCTAGATTTAATGCTTCTGGATTTGAATATATTTTTACTCAAATAAGGTCTTAAAAATTTTAATATGCTTAGTGAAATAAGTCAATCGGAGAAAGACAACTATCATATGATCTCCCTGATATGAGGACATGGAGATTCAACATGGGGGGTTAGGGGGATAGGAGAAGAATAAATGAAACAAGATGGGATTGGGAGGGAGACAAACCATAAATGACTCTTAATCTCACAAAACAAACTGGGGGTTGCTGGGTGGAGGTGGGGTTGGGAGAAGGGGAGGGGGTTATGGACATTGGGGAGGGTATGTGCTATCGTGAGTGGTGATTCACAGACCTGTACCCCTGGGGATAAAAATACATTATATGTTTATAAAAAGAAAAATTGGAAGGGGAGGTGAACCATAAGAGACTATGGACTCTGAAAAACAACCTGAGGGTTTTGAAGGGGCGGGGGTGGGAGGTTGGGGGAACAAGGTGGTGGGTAATAGGGAGGGCACGTGTTGCATGGAGCACTGGGTGTTGTGCAAAAACAATGAACACTGTTATGCTGAAAAAAATAAATAAATTTATTTCCAGTGTGCAAAAAAAAAAAAATTTTAATATGGGTCAGTTTATCATTTAACAACAGAAATCTCATGATGGCCACACCATGGGGACCCCATCTCCAACGAGGACTATTAGAGTTTAAAACATCCCTCCCACCATTAGAAAAACTGAGCAGCAACTGTGACAGAGAGATCTGGCTCCCTTAAAAGTAAGCACATATAGAATAGTCAAGATACAGAAGAGGTCAACATGATTTCATGGTTCATGAAAACAAGAACCAGCATCGTGCAGAACATACTGAAGCAAATCAAATTTCCTATATAAGTTGTTATTACACAAGGCAGTAATTTATCTTTGATAGCCTATAGATTCTATTTTCAGAAAGCTAAGCCCTTCCCACTTAAGCCCAGTGTCTTCATACTAAAATATAAAAACCATTCTTAGAGAAGAGCAGTCTAGCAATAAGAGTAATAACTATTTAACTGATATTTATTGAACACTCGGTATGTGGTAGGCGATATTGCAAACTCATTTAAGTTGGTAACAGGCCTATGAGGTAAGTGTTATTATCATTCTCATTTTACATCTTAGGAATGGAGACACAGAGAACTTTTGGATGAGGCTGTAGTAATCTGATATGATTTTGAAAGGAAATGTAAGGAAACTTTCAAAGTGAATTACTCAAGGAACAGTCATGTTTTCTTTTGTAATGCTGAACAGAAGAGAAATCTACATTAAACAATGGATACCAACGTTAGTTAGTAAAACTATAATAGTTTCACACAGTTGGCAAGACCTTAGGAGGAAACAATGCCATTAAAAGGAGAAGGCCCCAAAGCATTTGTCGTCTTGGGTTCTTGGGTTGAAAGGAGTCTAGACATTGGCACCACTTCTCATTTTAACAAATTAAAATTAGAAGACACAAATGCAAACAAAGTGATTAGGAATCAGGGCAGAGCCTGGAACGCCACTTTGGCAAAAGGCCTGGGCATGATTTAGGAAATTTTATACTGAGCACAAAGTATAGCATCATAGAGGGACAGTTTAGATGTCCAAATAGGATTGAACAGGGCTAGCATGCTCAGAAGTGCTTAGGGAGTATAGACTTGTTGTTTCTTTTCTAGAGAGGTAGTAAATGTGAAATAATAGAAAAAATGTATATTGGTCTCTGGCCCCCGTTCCTGACATAGAAATCCTTTGTAATTTCTTGAGCATCTGACACTAAGCTTCTAAATCCCTTGGAATTTCCTTGGTGATAGGAACACATTTTGTTCTACTGGTGACTCTTCCCAGGATCCTGGATGGGGGCTGATCACCAGAGAAACCAAGTTAGATGGTGAAACTTTCAGCCCCACCCTCCCATTCTCCAGAGAAGGAAGATAGTCTAGAAATGGAGTTTATAATTGATCATGGCTACTTAATAACATTTCCGTTAAAATGCCAGTAATACTGGGTTCTGGGGAGATATGTTTAGGTGAGCCCTTCTAGCAAATGGTCTAATCCAGACAGAGGGTGGTGGGAATCTCTGATTTGTAGCCAAGTTGGATGTAAGTTATGAGTAACCTGGGGACCTACTACTGCAAATGGCGTCTGACCTGGGGATAGTCTTGTGGAACTGAGCCCTTAGCCTGTGGGGTGTGCACTTACCCCTGTTAGTATCACAATTGAATTAAATTGCAGGACACCCAGTTGGTGTCAGAGAATTTCTTGGGACGGTGGGGAAAAAACCTGCACATCTGATATCAGGGTATTGTATGAGTAAAAGAGAAACACAGGAATGTCTCTAGATAATACACTAAATGATAATGTTTAATGTCATTGACTTTGTTTCACCTAGCTCTCCCAGCTCCAAGAAGGCTGGGAAGGAAACCCTAGAGAGAACAAGGTAGGTGATGTAGCAACTCTCAGGATGACGCCTTTGGTTTAAGCAACACTTCAGATTCAGACAGAATAAATATTCAACATGAAGTACTGGTTAAATAAATAATGATATATCTAAATAACAGAACGCTGTAGAGCAACTAAAATCAGGTTAGGAAAATACATTTCATCACACGGCAAAATAGTCAGGATAGAGTGCCAAGTGAAAAACAATTGTTTAAATATGTAGCATGACACTGAGGATACAATAATAAATAAAGCTGACTGAAACCCTGCCTGCACATCCTATAATCACAAACAAAATCTGAATATTAGAGTAGATATTTGGGTAGTCTGTCTAGTATCTTTTTGGAAACCAATCTTTCACACTGATTCTAATTTTTTGTAGTCCTAGATAATTACCGATGGGCCTAATTCTCTCTCTACCCCTCTTCTGGCTCTGAGGTAGGCATGCAACACAGCTGTAACCCAGTATCCAACATGGCTAAAGCCAATCCGAGTAATCAATCCTCTGGCTAGAAAGACGATTACATATTAAACCAGGACAATCAGAATCTTCACTGAAACCTTAGTCAGAGCCAATGCTGAGGGAATTTTTCTCCTTTTGCTGTAATTGTTAATCTTTTGTTTTGTTTTGTTTTTCATTTTTTATTTTGCCAGTTTCGGTGCAGAGGTGTCTCAGTCTACCCATGTTCATCATGCCGACTATTTGCAAAGAAGCAAACTGAGAATTGGAAAAAGGAAACTTCTTTTTCTTTCTTTACTTTTCCTTTTTTTTTTTTAATTTAAATAACTTAAGGTCATTTGAGTGATGTTTCCTGCCACTGCAAAGGAAAAAAAATGTCCTAGCAAAAATAACTGTATCATGGGAATCTCAGCTTGAGCCTAGGTCTGACAGCATATCTGACTGTTCTGGTAGGGCTAGTCGAGGCATCTATTTGCTCACATTATTATGCAGAAAGAAAAACATCCTGCTAGACGCAGAGGGGAAGAAATAAAAGGTGCCAAAAACAGCATGGTGTTGCTCCCCAGATCCCAAACGTTTGTGTTTGAGCACTAAAAAATGACAGATGCTGATAAAGAGAGAAAATTTTGTAAATTCTCTATTAGGCATTAGGACCAAGCATTTCTTCATGGGCGCCCTGGAAAGCAGAAGATGGGACATGGAATTTAGTACAGTATGACAGCTCTGCAATGTGAGAAACTCAGAACATTCCGTCCATTCTGGCACCTCAAGGTTTTGTGGCTTATGGAGGATCTGAAGAAAATGCACTGGCATTTTATCAAGGAAGATAAAGATATCAAGACTGCTGAAGTTGTTTTGCAGGTGATCCTGGAGTATGGAAAACGTGCTTGTTTGAGAAGCCGTGATCACCCGTGGTCATGTCCAAAATAACATGATGTGGTATGGAAGAAGACTCAGGATCTTACATCAGCTAGCAGGAGCATATGTCAGTGCAATTTAAGATAATTACTACTGCTTGAATTTTAGAATGATGACATCTAGAGATTTTAAACTGTGTTTCAATGGCATATACCAAAATGGTAATAATAATGGTTATTTTTGGATAATAGAATTATGAATGACTTATTTTCCCCTATGACCCTTTTTAACTCCCCCCAAATTTTTTATACATAAACTGTATGTTATAATTTGATCAGCAAACACACAATGTTTTTTTGTCTTTAAGTTCTTGGCCCTTCATGCAGTGCCATTCAAATGCACCTGAGAGGAGGTAAACCTTCTCAAGAAAAAAAAACCTCACCACTTAGAGTTCAGAATAGAATGAAGAAAACCTAAGAACTTGGGTACCCAAGAATTAGAGGATAATTCTTCCCAGAAAAAATACATGTTTTCTTCATTTATCACCAAAATCATAAGCAACATTAGCAAACATTTTAGGAAATCATCTGGAGATCAAAGAAATTGGAATTAATTGTATTGAATTCATGGGTCACTAAATTTAAGGTATATAAAATATAATTTATAAAGTTCATTTAATGTGATGTCTATTGTTTGAATGACTATAAATATGTCAATATAGATAGCTATATATGTGGGTATAAATATAAGACATAAATGTATACATAAAGTAGACACAGGCTTGGATTTAGGTATATATTTATCATGGCTTTCAGAACTATACTTGAGACCCATTCATATATTCTCCAGCACATACTCTGTAGTTTCTCAACTCAAACTTATCCCATCCCAAAGGTTTTCAGAATCTTAATCCTAATTCTCAGGGAGGAATTATTACAGTCCAGACCCTAGACAATTTTCCATTTCATTTCCTTTTATGTTTGTTATGCATTCATAATAGAACAGTGGTATGCAGAGTTCAGGAAGATTTAAAAGAAAGGACACAAATTTTATTTAAAATATAAAAGATTTACAGACAAATAAATGGCTGAAGGAAAACTACTAAATACACTGTATATTATACTTAGCAGCTTAGAATAATAGATGCAAGATAACCAGTTAACTTTCCTACTTTGAAAAACCTGCAATTTTAAAATACATCCGCAAATGAGATTTAATAGAACTCTTCTGCAAATGAATTTTGTGGACCACACATTACATCTAAAATCACCTGTTATAGTTCAATATAACATGGTCTCTGTATATACTATTTATATAAGATACATCTATAGATTAATTCCACAACCTGTAAGTAAAAGTAGTCCCAACCAGTGCCAATAGCCAAAGATTTCGTACAATTTCTAAAAGATACTACACATTTATGAATTATGTCACACACAAATACTTATTAGTTTTTAAAAATGGCATATACCCAAAATGTGCTAGTCATCTCAAATTCAATTGCCCATCATCTACAAGTAAGGAAATCGGTTTTAGACACATGCGCTCTACACAATGATCTCACTACAATCTCAAAACAAAGAAAAACCTGGACAACTATGTTTCACAACTCTGGGTCACTATTCACACAACACTCTGCACTAGAGCCACATGGAAATCTTTATAGAGTACAGTTAGTCATTATTTCCTCAAGGATAGAACAGAATGAGAAACATCCTCTAGTTTAACGTCTGTTGATACTATTTCCCCCTCTTCCCATCACTGACTGCTTATTTCATGTCTCATTATCTAATTGACCATTTTCTCTGGTCTTTAATAAGATTCTACTCTGTTTCTGGCAAATCATTTGCACTAATAATTTCCGGCTCAAGTTCTCTCTGTAGCCTCATATGAGTGATGACTTGTTGCTTTGCTAAGAGCTCATTTGCTGGACTGTAATTTTGGTTCAAGAAGAATTAACATTTTGTGAAACAGATGGCGGATAATAATTCATCACACCTTGAAAGTTTCGCTGCTATGGCTGCCGCTGGAATGAAAGCCAGATTCATTAGACAGGTGTTCCATTGCCAGTCGCTATTGTTCGAGGTGATATAAAACTTCTCTCCCCTGCATGCTTTGAATTTTTTGCAAAATTTGCAATACCCAGAAGGTTCTCTGAGTGGAGACAGTGTATTCTTGCAGGTTGAGTCTTTCTGTATGAATACCTACCAAAACAAAAACAAAAACAAAAACAAAAACCCAAAAACCTGATATCACTGGACACATTCATCATTTCTTTGGTTAGAGGAAGAATTACATAATCTTTTCTAACTTTCTTATATATTCTCTTTGCCA
Organism: Meles meles; assembly: GCF_922984935.1. Classification (NCBI taxonomy): domain Eukaryota; kingdom Metazoa; phylum Chordata; class Mammalia; order Carnivora; family Mustelidae; genus Meles; species Meles meles. Next base: position 91,273,313 of record NC_060071.1, on the reverse strand, counting down.
AGTCAAACCCAAGGCTTAAAACTACATTTCTAAAGCAGCCATTCTGACTCAGCAACTAAAAATAAGGCTGAAAATCTTATTTCTGAAAAGATCAACTAAATAGGCTTTCCCACTCAGAAAGGTGTTTGCAAATTCAAATCCTCAAAAGCATTACACTGCCTAGCTTTACACAGACTCGAAATATATGGAAATTTGACCTCACAGCTACCTTTTGAAGATCTAGTCTCTTAACCTCCCCAGGTACTATGCACAGCTGCCCACATTGTAGACAAAGGCTGCATGGAGGGTTCTCATGCAGAAATGTGTGTGGAGAGGCACATCTGGCGGGGGGGGGCTTCCTCCAGAGTGATGCATAAATAGGGATAGGTTATAAGGTTTCAGTATTATCATAGAAAGAAGTAAGAGAATACATATGATTTGATTTGCTTTTATCTTTAAAAAAAATCCTTCCCATTATGATTTTAGAATTCAAAAATGAAGATTAAGAGGTAGATCTCACAGAGGTAAAAATTAAACTAAAAATGCAAGCCATGAACTCAAGGACATATGCAAGGACAGAATTCCTGGAAGAAGTAAAGGGACATCCGTGATGAAAAGCCAGGTATTTATCCCTCAACTCTCTTCTCCTGGGGGGAAAAGTCTAAGGTGTCTTCTAGATTATCCCCCAGAGTACCCCAATGGGATGTGTCCTAGTATCCCACAGTGTAAACTAGTCAACAACTTGGCCTGTATTTGCTTCTGTCCCATGCCTACCTCACGTCCCCACTCCTTCATCAGCACTTCCTTGGATCATCTTCAAAGAAACTACTTGTACAAATCCTCATCTCAGGTTGTGCTTCTGAGGAAACCCATCCTGAGATGATGTGTGTGCTCATATGTCCCTCCAAGCTATGAGAAACCCTGGTTCTCCATTTTCCACTGTGGTAGGCCATGTAGAATAAGCAGTACAAAACTCAGTCTGAGCATAGACAAGAGCTCTAGGGCTCTTAGTACAGATGGAGATCAACCCTATATATACTGTGTATTAGTTTGCGAGGGCTGCCATAATAAATATCCACAAACTTGGTGGCCTCAAACAATAGAAACTTATTTTCCTCACAGTTCTGAAGCCTAGATGTACAAAATTAAGGTGTCGGTGGAGCAACATTTCCTCTGAAGGCTCTTGGGTAGGATACTTTCTTGTCTCTTCCTAGCTTCTGGGTGTGGCTCCCAGCAATCCTTGGTGTTCCTTGGCTTGTAGTTGCATCTCTCAGATTTCTACCTCTGTCTTCACATGACATGCTTCCTCGCATGTCTCTGTGTATCTTCACCTTCACATGGCATTCTTTTTTTTTCTTTAAGATTTTATTTATTTATTTGAGAGAGAGACAGAGTGAGAGAGCATGAGAGGGGAGGTCAGAGGGAGACTCCCCATGGAGCTGGGAGCCCGATGTGGGACTCGATCCCAGGACTCCGGGATTATGACCTGAGCCGAAGGCAGTGGCCCAACCAACTGAGCCACCCAGGCACCCTTCACATGGCATTCTGATATGGATACCAGTCATTGGACTTAGCCCCTACCCCATCTAGCATGACCTCATCTTAACTTGATTACATCTTCAATGACCCTACTTCCAGATAAGATCACATTCACAGATACCTGGGGTACGGATTCAAGCATATCTTTTTGGAGACACAACTCAAGCCATAACGTGCTACTCCATCTACCAGCTTGACAGGAAAATCAAGTGTCCCTCTTTCCCCACTCTTTCATACATGCTAAATGGTGATGGTGAGGGTGATAATTTAAACAATCTACTCCAACCAGGAATACAGCTTCTTACTTCTATCTGCTTCTGATTTTTTTCTTAGCTAGTTATAGTCCATAGTATTTGTGCTCTGAGAATTCAGTGACTGCCTCGATCTCTCTCCCTCTCTCTCCTGAGAATAATAAGAGTTAATTTTGACAAGACAGTGCCTTCACCTCAGATGAGGTGAGATCCAAAAGCAGCAATTCATCAACCCCTCACAGTCCCTGACCTTAGCTGAGTCCTGTTTCAGTCACTCTGAGAAACAGACAGCCAGGAAGAAAGCCGCCAGGTGACATTTCGCCATCAGCCCCTTGCATGAGTGTGTCCCTTGTTAAAGACGATCCTTCTGTCATCTTTACAAGCACACCTGGTTTCCAAGTGTTTCCAAACACCCGCAGGTTCTTGAGTAATTCTCAAATCGGTTGTGGCATTTGAACCATATAAATGTATCTTCAGCTTTTCTGATGCAATTTCTCTTTTGATTACTAATGAGAAAGCATTGCAAAGGAAAGGGAAGGCTATTTAACAACCAGAGCAAAATGTCCATCACTAATTATCTTAAAGCTCCAAGATCCAGCATCCTGATTAGCACAGGCCTGGAAAAAGCACAGAGTAAAACCGGACATTTATTCTTCAATTAGAGAGCAGAATAATTACTGCCTTCCAGATATCCCAGGGAGCAACACTTCAACTTCATCACTCCTTGAGCAGAAAAGTAATTTAAAACACAAAGAAGTGCGCATTTGGGGTCTGTGAACATAGCATCAAAATGCTCTAGTGTGGAAGGCACTCCTGACTTTTTTTCAGCTTTTATCTCTTAATCAAATTAGTCTCCTGCTGAGGTGAAAACAAAAAGAGCCGTTCATGAAACTATATATGCCGTGCTATCCCGACTATCCAAAAATGCACACAACATTTGTAGAGGAAAACACAACAAATTACTAACTGCAGTAATCTCTGAGGACGTGACTATGAGTGTCTCATTATTTTCTTTTCAATATTATTGTGTTTTCCAAGGTTTTTGCAATAAGCATATATTATTAATGTTTCAGCATTACTGGTTTAATATGTGTTGAATGTTTATAATGTGCAAGACATTATGCCAAGAAAATTGTGCATATTATCTTTTACTTCTGACCAAATTAAAAAAAAAAAAAGGAAGAACCTAGGTAGGAAGTATTACCTCCACAGGTAGCTCGCCTAAGATCACTTAGCTGTCTATGGTAGAGTCGGGATTCAAAGCCAAGTCTACATAATTTGATTCGGTCCCCCATGTGTTGTTTTCAGAATCAGAGAAATATACTAAAAATAGTATCTGAGACAGTAAAAATAGTGGAATTAACTTGTAGGAAACAGGCTTCTTAAAATGCAAATATAAAATAATATACCTGCGGAAGACAAAAATCTGTAAAAATAATGTATCTCAGGTTTACCTGATGTCAGTTACCAGTCGTTAAATCGGTTTTCGGTATGAAAATGCATATTATCATCTGTACACCTGATTCAGTGCTGAGAAGTGAGTCAGGGACCTGAATGGGCCGCTCTTCACCCCTTACAGTAATTTATGACCTCAGTCAGTTTGCTTGTTCTTTCTGAGATCCCAGGTTCTCATTTGTTCATTCATCTATTAATTCAACAATGTTTCTTTTTCTAATTTTTAAAAATATTTTATTATTTGTCAGAAAGAGAAAGACAGAGAGCACAAGCAGGATGAGCGGCAGGCATAGGAGAGGGAGAAGCAGACTCCCCACTAAGCAAGGAGCCTGATGCCGGGCTCGATTCCAGGACTGTGGGATCATGACCTGAGCCGAAAGCAGATGCTTAACCTATTGAGCCACACAGGCGCCCCAAATATTTCTTGTGTCCCTAATATGCCAGACACTATAGTGGGCCCCAGGTGAGCGCAGTCATAAGAGAGGCACAATCTGTGTTCTTACGGAGATTTCTGTCCTCCAGCCTTGGTGCCTCACCCATGACTGAAAATAAAATAATACTTGCTTCGACTGGCGTTGTTGCTAGGACTGTAGGAAACAAAACAAAGCACCTGACCCAGCACTCAACATATGTGAGGCGTTCGATAAATTTTACTGCTGGCATAATCTCAGTTTTTCCAGCTATAAAATGGAATTTATCTTATTCCACTTGACTGGGTGTGAGAATATTGATCTCTATAATCCTTCAGAGAAGATATCTGCCCTAGTCCAGAAAACACCTTGATTTATAAAAGATGCTTTGGAGAATGGAGGCTCATAGGAAAAGATGAAAATTGAGATATTTTATTCTAGGCTTGTAGTAGATTGAACTCAACTTAGTTTTCAACTTTTTTGTTTTGACTATCAAAATTTACAATGTTGGGGGCGCCTGGGTGGCTCAGTGGTTTAAGCCGCTGCCTTCGGCTCAGGTCATGATCTCGGGGTCCTGGGATCGAGTCCCACATCCGGCTCTCTGCCCTGAAGGGAGCCTGCTTCCCTCTCGCTCTCTCTGCCTGCCTCTCTGCCTACTTGTGATCTCTCTCTGTCAAATAAATAAATAAAATCTTTAAAAAAAAAAAAATTTACAATGTCATTTTTTTTTAAGATTTTATTTATGTATTTATTTGATAGAGAGAGCAGAAGCAGAAGGAGCAGCAGAAGGAGAGGGAGAAGCAGGCTCCTCACTGAGCAGGAATCCTGATGCAGGGCTTGATTCCAGGACTCTGGGATCATGACCTGAGCTGAAGGCAATAACGTAACTGACTGAGCCACCCAGGCATCCCTACAATGCTGTATTTAAAACCCCCATGTAAAAACTGATGATTCACTTGGAAAATTCCAAGAACATTATACATAGGCAAATTCTTATGATCTTATCTTTCATGATATAAGAAAGTTAAGGGAAATCTTTGATAAGAACAAATTTAAGTTCTTACTTTTGAAAGGCTTTCAGATGGGTATCTTGAGATCTAGGTCAATATAAGCTTCTCCACCAATCAGAAATATGTTCGTGTACATGTGTCAATGATACATACTTCCTGCAATGCACATTCAATATTTTGCGAGCACAACATTTCAGAATATGTCAAGAAATTTACATAGATTTTCTCTAATATTCCAAACACACCTTCTAGTAAAGTTAGTTCTCCTCCATCAGCAACTGAAACTAGGAGACATCAAGCAGTTTACCAAGTTATTCTAGTAAATATCAATGCCTGAAGGCCTACACTTGGTTTCTGCTCAGGTGGTGATCTCTGGATCATGGGATCAAGCCCTGCATTGGGCTCCAAGCTCCGTGCAGTTTGCTAAGATTCTCTTTCTCCTTCTCCTACTGCTCCTCTCCACCCCTCTCTCAAATAAATAAATAAATAAATCTTAAATATATACATTTATTTTATACATGTATAAATTAAATATATATTTATTTTATACATAGATAAATATATATGTGTGCGTGTGTGTGTACATATATATATGTGTGTGTGTGTGTGTATATATATATGTATGCTTTCAATTCACTGAGTTCTTTCCAACATTGAACTGAAACCTGTCCTTTCTGGAAGTCAGCACTGTCTCTAGTTTCACCCTTCAGTTAAATTAGCTGGTCTAATGCCTCTTCTGCATGATAGCCATTCAAATGTTCACAAACACCTTTATTTCACCTCTTCTCCTTTCTACTAAGTTTTCCTTTATGAAAAACTAAACAGCCCCACTTTTCCTCTGCTGTTTAGATTACATTGTTTTGAGTCTCTACCCTCTTCCTACTCGGTTCCAATCATCCATAGTCTTGTTTGTTTATGTCACTTTCAAAAGAGGATGCACAGAACTAAAAACAAAACCACAGGTGTGGTCTGAAGAGTCAGAGTTGAGGTTCATTATCACCATCTTTGTCCCAGACATTATACTTCTATTTATGTTGCTCAATAGTAGATTAGCTGTTTTATTCCAGCTCCCTCATGCTGCTGACTCACACAGTATTTACTGTAACTACAATAAAGCTTCTAGGTCTTTTTCACACATGCAGTTATGAATCCACATTTTCAACATCCTATTCTTGTGCTTTGCTTACGTGAGTTTTCTTCATGTTGAGCTACCCCTCTTAGACTGGGAAGGCTGAAATGATGGGTCAAACCTTTTTTTAATTTGTTTTTATCATTCAGTGGATTCCCTCTCCCTCACAGCTCCATTTCATCATTAATTTGACCTCCCAAATTATTGAGTAAAAATACTGACCACCCAGGGAAGAAGGTCAGGTTTGAAATTCTTCCCCTTACCCAATAGACTTCTTTCTAGAGTGACATGAATTCACACATTAGCAACTTATAGACAGGATCAGTTTATCTACTTGGGGATTTACCTAACGGTATGAGTCTCCAGCCCACAGGCTCCTCCTGGATTCCTCCTCCACGATCCTAGGAAAGACCATGATATATGATTCCTCACTGACATCAAAACACCCCTTGTCTACTGCATGCCCCCCACCCCCAGCACGATAACCTGGTACCATGATAGCCATCTCCTGTTAGGGGATTTCTTTCTAGACTACTGCTTTCTAGGTATAGCTAGCTTCATGGGCATATTACCTGTATGCAGAGCCCCTGACTCAAATAAGCCTCCCCCTGGACTTAACGAACCTCCAATCAGCCACCTTGAAATTTTTAACAATTTTATTTATACATTAAAGTATATATTAAATATTAAAATTTCATATAAAATTTATATAATAAACTTTATTTCTATATTAAGTTTTAATATTAAGTATGAATTTAAATTTATACATTAAATTTTATTTATATATTAAATTTCTACATTTATATACTAAATGTAGAATGACATTAAATAGTAAGTAAAAAAAAAAGCCTCAAGTCAAGAGACTACAGAAGAAAGGAGAAAGCTTTGTATCTTAACATGTTTAACAGTACTTTTTTCCAGCTTTTTGAACAAAGGGCCCCACATTTCTGTTTTCCCCTGGGCCCACAAATAAGATAGTGGATATTCAAAATCTCCTGCCTAGTTGGCCAGTTACCTACCCAGTCAGAATTCAGTGCCAACCGATAACGTAGAAATGTAGCGTATCAGTGGAATATTGGCCTTGCTGCTTTCTGTTGAGTTGACATAGTTACGCGCAGGAGCAAGCGACACTAGGGAACACTCTGGCATACACTGAACAACCTAGGTCTTGTGCCATCAATTTTGCTCCTTCTCCCTACACGTACCAATCTTCAAAATGCCACACTGCAGCAAGCCATTCTTGTTCCGGACTTGAAATTCAAATAAAAATACGTCGTTTCCCAATGAATTCTGGAACACTGAAAAGAAATTTAAAAAAATAAACAAAATTTTTTTAAAAGTGGAAAAAAAATACATGGTTTCCAAATGAAACTTAAAGTAAAAGTTTAACTAGAAACGTGCAAAAGTCCTGGAAATCATTGGCTGATTTACCATTTCCCACAGAGACCGTACCAATGTCAGACCTGTTACATATTCATTTCTTAATTTCAGGCCTTGGAAGGATTTTAGGTTGAAGAATCTTGGGGCAGCAGATGCTTTTCTAAAGACAAAGGGTCAGTGTGGGAAATGGTTATAAAATTATTCATGTATCAGTCCTCTGATGAAGGTCATGGAGTTTTGCCTGCCAAAAGCACTGATCATTGTTGGTATTTTTGCATATATAGATTTAGGGATGTTCAATCACAACAAGGAAGTTCTCTGATTCTTTGTCTTTATCAAGTGAGAAAAATAGTTTTTTCTACTGCTTACCCCCCACAGAGGTCAAGTATATCCTCAGCCTCCAACACCATTCCTCCCTTACCATAAGTACTAACTCATTCCCCAGCCCTGATTTCCATCCTGACTCTGCCCAGATCCTAAACCTGCAATCACATAGAAAAATCACATTCTCCTCACTCTCTCTGTGTGTCTCAACTGTGACATAGCCTCACACTAATATACCTTTTCCTAAAAGACCTCCCCTCCCCCTTCTTCTTCAAGGTTTGGGTTCAAGCTCCCTTGCCCCATGAAATTTTTCTCCTCTCTACTACAAAGTCTCCTGAATTACTCTTTTCAAACTTTCCATTCTAAAGCCATATATCTCAATGTCTTAAGAAGACACAATTTACCTATTTCACATTTAGAGAGCATCCACAGGCAGTGAAAGCCGATTCGAAAGTTTCTAGTCAGGTCCATCTATGAGACATTGAAATCTGTTAGATGTGACAAAAAGAACATTGGCTCGGAGCTCAAATTCTGCCTTTCCTACTTTGTGGTATGTGATCTTTGAAAATCCCTTCACCTCCATGAACATGTATGTGGAAAGATAATACCCACCTGATAAGGGTGTTATAAGCATGAAATTCTCCCTTCATTTATGACAACCAACTGGTAGAATGCCTGAAGCAGAGCAGGCTCTTACTAAATATTAGAAAGCCTCGACCACTACCTGCTTGATAATTCATCATTTCAATTCACGTCAGTACTAAAAATAGGTAGTGTTTTCTACCACCAATCAATTTTATGGAAGACATCTACCTGTAGATCTCTTAGATCTACATATATACGCATACATATCTATAGATAAATATCTATATTTAGTTTCTGATGCCTCAGAAGGTTGTTGAAGGCAATAATATTTGTCAGTGAGACAGAGAACATGTTGGTGAGAACTAAAAGGGAAACAACTGTCAAGAGATCAGAAGTGGACGTGTGGACATGGTGAACAAAGTCCAGTATAGGCTGGGGTATCAAGAGTGACCTCCTGGGTTCTTGGTCTTGGTCCCTACAGCAAGATAGATATAAAAGAATTTACATTTCTTCTGAGGATTCCTTGAGGACTATCTTGCCTGCCCCATTCCTGTTGGCCAGGTGCTTTAAATCCCTACGGACCTGGAGCAGGTTAAAAATCAGAGGACACAGATGAGATTTATGTGACAGGCTCATACATCATTTTTCTCACCTCAGTGACCTTAGTCCCTGGAATGCCATTTTTTTGTAAAGTGCATCAACACTAAAGAATTTAACAGGTTGTCTTCATTTTGCTTATTTCTCCAAAATCCTGCTCTACAAACTTTTTGGCCTTTCAGCTACAGAAATTATATCTCAGGGATACATAAAAGTGTCAATGTTACCAGGCGGTCCGGTGATGCATGGCATACTTCTCGCTAGAGCAAAGGCGATGGAGAAGGTGTGGCCTTGAATCAAGCACTGACACGGGGCCAAAAATCATGGCCGGTAATACATTCTCCGATGGCATAGGTTACCAATGTGCAGCAAGTTGTGATGATGCATGCATGAGAGGTACACCACACACCGGGAAGGCCAGGCCGAGCTTTATGATGAGAATTTGGAGTTGTTCTCATGCCAGCTGAGTTGGACTGCGGAGCTAAGATGCATTGCATCCATGTTTGAGGCATTAAGGGGCAAGAATATGGAAAGATATTCCTCTCTAATTTGGCTAATTCCTCTCTATCCTTCAGAGCTCAGCACAGCAATTACTTCTTCCAGAAGCTTTCTGTGATTCCCTGCCGCATCCTTAACACCACTGCCCAGCGCAGTGACCATTTTGCCTCTGTCACCCACAGCCACTGTCATCACTGCAGCCTGGTCAGCTTAGGTAACCCTTGGGCATGGGCAATGAGGCAATATCACACTATATTTAATTGTCACCTGCCACTCCCTTGCTAGACTTACTTTTTGGCATCAGGAACTGCTTTTGTTGGGCTTGTCTCCCCAGTGCCTAATAGAGAGTCTACCTATGGTAGGCACTCAACAAGTATTTGCGGAATGGACAAATAGATCGAAAAACAGAATTACTGTTCAGGAATGCTCGCAATATGCAAGGTCTTCTTTTTTCACAAGTAACTGCCAGATTCTCACAGTGCAGTGGTAACTTCATTAATTCATTCCAGCCGCTAAGGAGCACTAAAGAAGCAATTTACTGAACGATGCTCTAGTGACCAGAAGGAGGTAATGTGGCTAATTCCAAAAGTAATTTTCCGTACAGAGTTTACCCACAGGACAAGTATGGCTAAATACATCTTCAGACCACAGGTTGGGGAATAGTAAATTAAATCAGCAGGCTACGTCTTCCCAGACTCGTTGAAAAATCAGTAGTATATGGTAGGTGTTACCTGTTGGAAGCCCGTTTGGAAAATCTGTCATTTCCCACTCTTCCATTATCTTTATTTGAGACTTAGATGGATTTCTACATATGGACGTTCATCCTGGATTCTAACATGGATTGTCAAACTGCTCACCAATGACCCTGGAACAATAAAGGAGGAAAATCTGAAGTTACTTTGTTCATCTCTAAAGGTTGTTTTGTCATCTTTGGAAAACTTGCACCTATTTTAAGAATGATGGAAGGAACAGAAAAAAGGAGGGGGGAGAGGCAGAGAGAGAGAGTTAGGAAGAGAAAAATGGGAAAGCTTTAAAATCTATATATTTATAAACCCAACATCCCATCAGTCATTACTGCCAAAACCAGTATAAATTTGAGTCCATATTTTTAAGTAATATGAAACTCACTTGCTCTCTCTGGTTCTAATTTTGATACTAACTAACCTTGTGATATTAAGGATATGACTTTGACCTTCGCTCCTTTTTCCATAACTTCAGGGACTAGTGTTGTTTACCCAAAGGTTCCTGCGTGTTCTGTGATTTTATAAATTTATACAAATATGGGGCGCCTGGGTGGTACAGTGTGTTAAATCTCTGCCTTCGGCTCAGGTCATGATCCCAGGGTCCTGGGATCGAGCCCCGCATCGGGCTCTCTGCTCAGCAGGGAGCCTGCTTCCCCCTCTCTCTCTGCCTGCCTCTCTGCCTACTTGTGATCTCTTTCTCTGTGTCAAATAAATAAATAAATAATATCTTTTAAATAAATGAATGAATTTATACAAATAAGTACCCAAACATTCTACTTTCTTTTTTTTTTTTTATTGTATTTATTTATTTGACTGACGGAGATCACAAGTAGGCAGAAAGGCAGGCAGAGAGAAGAGGAAGAAGCAGGCTCCCTGCTGAGCAGAGAGCTTGATGTGGGGCTCAATCCCAGGACCCTGAGATCATGACCTGAGCAGAAGGCAGAGGCTCTAACCCACTGAGCCACCCAGGAGCCCCTACATTGTACTTTCTTACCTCTCTGCTTGTCTTGCAGTTAGGAAACCAAAGGTCCATGTAAAGGAGAAAAGCATTACAAACAAGCGCTCACCCAGGGATCTCAGAGGTTTGTTTGGTTTTTGTTCACTTGCACTGTGAAGGTGCAGTTGCTTTATTCTGCTGCCAAGCTCAAGGAGAGTTATCTGCACAATAACTACGGTTGAATTTTAAGTGCTTTATCAATCAAATTCCCCCCAGGGCTGATCTCATTCTAATAACTCACACCCTCCAACAAAAAGAAAATAAGAAAGACAAACAGACAGACAGACGGCATTCCATGGCTCTCTTGGCTGTATTGTCACATATTCTTTGAGTCAGTGTGTTCCCAGAGAAGGGATAAATACAGTCCAGGAAATAAATATGTGCAATAATAAATAATAAAATATGTGCAAGTCTCAGCTATCCATTTATTTACCGACCAGCATTCTACCAATGAGGGAAACTCTGGTCAACCCTCACTGCAGCCCTTTCCTCCAATCAGAGAACAAATGTACAGGAAGATGCGGGAGAAAACAAAGGGATGATTTTGCTTTTCTGCTAAGCATTATGCACAGTGCATCACCATCATTTTCTAGTTTTTTTTTTAGTTTGTTTTTGCTTTTCTAATTGATGTTATTAGTAAAAGTTATTTCTTTTGAAGTTCCAGCCTATTTTTTTTTTTTTTGGATTTAAATAAAATATATTCTACATTTACATTTCTACCGGGCAGATCCTCTTGCCCAAGATGGGTGGTGCATCTCAGCAGTTAGGAGCATGGGGGGACGACTCCAGAAGCTGTGCTGAAGACCTTGGACAGTGAAGGAAGTCACCCCCTGCATTGGGACTGGTTGTGATTTCCTCACATGGGTGTTCCTTTATAGACTTGCCCTTCAAAGCTGATTTTCTGCAATATATTAAATAACTTAAAACTCCTACACGTAGAACTTCTTATGCATTCAGTTCCCCTATTAAAATTTGATCAATAGTAGAGTAAAAGTGACAGAATTAGGAAGATATCAAAGCTGTGAGACTTAATCAATTCTTCTACTGGTACATGTATCATTCTCCATACTAATTTTTTGAAATGGAAAAATATGAATACATTCCTGATAATAATGAGGCTTTAAATGTTTTATCTCTAAGAGGGGATGTTTCTCATCCTATCTCCCCAAATAAGCAAAGGATCTCTAAGGATCCTTCATGAAAATAATCCAGCAATAAACCAGTGGTATGCTGGCCTACCCTTCTCTGATTTGTAGTATTTGCTGTAAATACTTCTCTCATGGCTAATTTAAAGCTGGCAATAGTTTAATGAACACCTTGCAAATACTTTGTTATTTGAAAACTGACTCTGCAAGTCGGCAAGAGCCAGTACAAGCCGGCTCCCGCACACTAGCATCACGTAATTAAACAACCGAAAAGTTCTTTGCAGAAAGTGAGCCATTTGTTCGAATAATGTGAATAAGTCAATCAGACCCTCAGTTGTCTGAAATTGTTTCAGAAATTGTGGGACAATTTTCTACTTCTAGATTGTTAGATACTGACTTCCTGAAAATGTCCCCAGAAAAACCTGTTGAAAGAACAACATTGAGTGTATTGCTTAATGCAGTGCAGGAGATCACGTCTTTGAAACATTTTTAGTAGCATTTCAGAGGGAGGAGAGCAAAGATAGGCCATGCAATGAGGCTTTAGGCTACTGATTTAGGCAGGTTTTTTTATACAGGTAGACGGAGGGGAACTTGATTAGGATAAGTCAAGTTTTTGACATATAAGTTTAGGATTGGTGTACACACCAAAGTAAGGGTTTCAAAGTGAATCTTGGAGAATAAAGTCATTTGATGTTATCTATATCCTGAAAAAAATATATATAGGTAGATAGATATATAGATAGGTATATACATAGTGATATAATGATGAGGGTAAATTGAGTAGTCTAGTGCTCAGAATAATGGATTTGGGGAACGTCCCTGAAAAAAAACAACAAAGTTGTTTGTAATTTTATCTTCCTGGGCAAGAGTGTCCTGGATTCTTAAAATTCATTCTATTGAGTTTGATCAAAAAGGAGAATGATGGTTGTATCAGGTTTTGGTTCCCAGAAGCAAAGGTCCATGAACCTGGAGGTTTCTCTGCAAGCAACTGGTGATTTTCTTGTCAAGATTGGGAAGTGGCCACTAGTTCTCCTCACACCTCCCCTACCCCCGCAAGTCATGGGGATAGAAACAGATGATGAATACTTTGAAGACACCTGCAGAAGCCTGACAAGTATTCTAGAGCTCCAAAATATAAAAGAACAGCGGAGTATAGGAAGGTTAGGTATTTGCAAGCCTGCTGGAAATAGAGGATTTACAAGTAGTTCTTCCACAGAAGTGTTTCAAAATATTCTACCACTGCCCTTTCTCCACTTTGTGACATATACTAATCTCCTTTAAAAATACAGATTTCTCAACACAGAGTCCTGTCTAATATTTTAGTGTAACGAGTCATTATTTCATTCATTGGTTCAATCTATTCATCACTCAGTGAAAAAATAAAGTGCCTATTAACTTTCAGACTGTAGCAAGCATGCCATCACCAAGATGAACACAATTTTTTTTGAATACCTCAGCTAAGAGAGGAAAATGCGGGTACAGAATATTATTCTCGTGGGTTATAGAATCTCCATTACTCATGAACTTCGAATTTTAAAACTTTTTCATATGTATGAAAAAGGGAAAAGCATGTCAGCCTCTCCCTCTCTTACACAATGGTTGTAACTTTTATTTCAGAATAGGATACTGCATTTGCATTAACTGTGGTTGTCCTTATGATTTTCTTTTTGATACAGGATGATCTATCAGTATGAGTTTTTATGTAGGCCTTATTAAAATTTTATTGTAGAACTTCAAATTATTTTTAATTTTATAGGATTACCATCAGACAATATAACTTCAAGGATATCTATTATTCTTTACTTTTTTGATTTTTTTTTTTAAGATTTCATTCATTTACTTGACAGACAGAGATCACAAGTAGACAGAGAGGCAGGCAGAGAGAGAGGAAGAGAAGCATGTTCCCTGCTGAGCAGAGAGCCCAACGCGGGGCTCGATCCCAGGATCCCGAGATCATGACCTGAGCTGAAGGCAGAGGCCTTAACCCACCGAGCCACCCAGGCGCCCCCTTTTTTGAATTTTTTAATACTTTTTTTGTAGCCAAATACATGATCAATTTTTGTCATTGTTCCATAGATGAAAAATATTTTCTCTGAATTAGGCATGCTCATTAATTGTATTCTTGAATTCTCTGTGTTTTTATTTCTGTACTAGGTGTATTGAAATCTTTCACCCAAACAGTGTTTGGGTCTTTAAACTTCTCAAATTTCCAATAGTTTTACTTGCTGCAAAGAAGTTTTTAAGAAATATGCCTTCCACATAAACTGTGCTTTTTATCAGAGCATTTTCCTATTTTTAGGTTTAGTACCTTTAACATTAAATTCTACCTCTTGGGGCTCCTGGGTGGGTTAAAGACTCTGCCTTCAGCTCAGGTCATGATCCCAGGGTCCTGGGATCCAGCCATACTTCTGGCTCTCTGCTCAGCAGGGAGCCTGCTTCCTCCTCTCTCTCTGCCTGCCTCTCTGCCTACATGTGATCTCTATCTGTCAAATACATAAGTAAAATCTTTTAAAAAATTTATATAAAAAAAAATTCCACCTCTTTTGTTGTTAATATTCCAGTTCTGCTCCTTTTTCTTTGCATTTGCCTGATAATTCTTTGTTTTTTTATGTTCAACACTCATTTTGCCTTAAGGATATGTCTTCTAAGAGTCATGTGGCCACATTTTGGGTTTTAATTCAATCTGATAGTCTCTCTTTTAATGATAGAATACAGTGCATTTATACTTAAGTCAAATAGCTGATATTTTTATCTTATCTCTTCCAACTTTCTTATATACTTATTACTAATTTTTCATTGATGTTACTTCCTTTTCTCATTTTTTCTGATAAAATCTAATTACTACTCATTCCACTTTTTCCTTATTAATTTGAGAGACCTTCCATTACCTGCTCTCGTAATCAGATGCATTTGTCTCTACTGATATTTGAAATATGATACCGAACATTATCCCCACAAACATATTCTCCAGCTGAATAAGAAGATACTTCTACACCACTTCCTGTGCCCTCCCCTTGCCCCATGAGACATTTGGAATGCTTTTACTCTGCCCCCTCTAACCCAATTCTTACTTTTATTGAGATAGTTCGCTAAATTTTAGTACATTTTGCTCAAGACTATTATTTGAATTTTCCTTGTAGTAGGTTCCTCCCATTGCAGGAGACCTGATTTAAGCTCTTCCATGTTTCCAGACAACCAATCATTTTGTATTTAATGGATAATTTAAATTGGTTCTCACTGTTTTCTCTCCTCATCTTTCCTTATTTTACTTTCAGATGTGGTTCATTTCTTGTTTTATTGGAGTTTTTTATCAGGTGACTTTTCTGAGAAGGAACACATGGCAGATAACAGTCTTTTTATATAAAACCAAACCTTGTTTATGAAAGGTGGGTATGTCATACCTGATGGAATGACGCTTATCCTCAGATATGACACTGCATGTATGGACTCAGTTGCATAATCAATTTGCTCAATATTATTCTGGTAAAAAGGAAGACAGATTTTTACTGAACCTATGCAAATATTTTTTTTTATTATTGAAGTGTATATAGTGTTGAACATGAAATAAAGTATTTCCAAATTTTGAGGGTCAATAAAACTCAGATACCATTAAAATATTTATTACAACTTAAAAAAAACAAAGTTTACTAAATTGAGAGCTAGTGATAATTTATGAACAAAAAGAAAGAAACTGCTCATATATCCATTAAAAAATGGAATGGAAAAAATAATGTTAATGACATTTCCATTAATCACAATTTAACTTTCCGTATCAGTTTATTTAGTCCCATGTAATTCATTCTTGTTCCACTGGACCTTGGACCAAAGAGTCTGCCTTCCTCATGTATATCTGCTTTAGGACTAGAAAGAGTCCTGAAATTCCTCACGTGGTCCATTGATAAACTCTGAAAGTTGTGTAAGCATTGAAAGCTCAGAAGAATATATCCAACTGTCTATTCTTTCAAGTATCCACAGAATACCTGGTACGGTCCACCCCATGAGGCTCTGAAACTGTTCTTCTTTATTGAAATACATTTTACTAACCAGTAGCTTATAGTAGAGCCTTCAGGCAAATACCTACTGGAAGTTGAAATTTGCTTAATAATGAAGTTGGATGATAAGGGTCCACTGATTACAGTGACCAATAGTATCAGGATGGAGGTAAATAATATTTTTTAATGGGGCACAGTACAAAATTGTTTTTGTAAGGGTTTGATCTATGCTTTTCCTGAGAATAAAATTAATGATAAATCTCAAGGGTCTTCTCATAAAATGTACAATTTCTGAAAATTTTATATTAATAATATTTCATCTATACAAACTTAATAAGGGAAGATGGAGCATATCATCTGATTTGACAATTATTCCCATGTAGTTCTTACAATAGCATCAAATTAATTGTGAAATATGGAACATACCAAACACTCCTAATTATTTCGACCATTCTTCTTTATATGGTAAAATAATAAAACTTTTTAATTTTCCATGGACCTCTGATTTTCTCAAAGTAATTTTAGCTTCAAAAGACATACTGATTTTATTTTTCTGATTTTGGGTTCTGAATTTGAGTAGGTAAAATCCAAAGAATTATTAGAGGAGATTTTATCACTTCGTGAAGATAGCATCATGGATGCTGGGACTAATACTCAGTTATCTATATAATCAAAGTCTCAATAAAGTATCTTAAAACATATTTAACAAGGTAACATAATTTTAAGAAATTTTAACTCTTTCACAAGTGAGAAAACTTTGCTCTGTATTTTTGCTTTTAAAAAAAAAATGAAGGGGTGCCTGGGTGGCTTCAGTGGGTTAAGCTGCTGCCTTCGGCTCAGGTCATGATCTCAGGGTCCTGGGACTGAGTCCTGCATCGGGCTCTCTGCTCAGCAGGGAGCCTGCTTCCCTCTCTCTCTCTCTGCCTGCTTCTCTGTCTACTTGTGATCTCTCTCTGTCAAATAACTAAATAAAATCTTTTAAAAAAAATAATGAAGGACATCATAAAAGTACAAAGTAGAGAAAATTATTCTAATGATATATGAAGTATCCACTATCTGAATAGATCTCACAGAGGGTGCAGAATAATAATTTACTACCCCTTATTAGAAGTTCTTAGACTAATTTATCATTTTAACTAGAAGAAAACTAGAATGTTCTTCATTAAGTTGATATTTGGCAGTAAAAACTTCACAAGCTTCTTTTTGTTCCTTAAGTTATCATGAATAAATTCTTCAAAACAGGAAAAACTTTGCCAAAATTTTAATACATTACATAGCTTCTTTTCAGACTTAGTTATTATAATTCAAGTCAAATGAAATTCTCTTGCCTTAAATTCTCTACAACTTGCTATACACACACTCAGATTTTATCCTTCACTATTTGCTCTTATATTCTGAAACAAACTGACATTTAATTTAGGATAAATCACTTTTTTTTCTTGAAAAACAGAAGTACTTACATGACTGTATTTCTCTCTCATTGTGGCTTCCACTATAGTCTCAAGCACCCATATTAATTATAACTTCTAACTAAAATAACTTCTATTTTGCAAAGCAAACTAGAAGACAGAAATCTGAGACATGTATCATACTTAAAGATTTTATCAGTCTACAAAATTCATGAATACTGGTAACAAAACTTTCTCCAGCTATACATACCTTTCACACCTTCAAAACAGGCAAAAATAAAATGTTGGTTAACATGAAGGTCACAAAGATATAGTCACTTTTGGTGTATCAAAATCATATACAAAAGGATATGAACTTGAAATTATGTTTAACAATTAAGGTTTTGGTATCAATACTTATAAATTATCTGTATATCCAATGATTATCTACTGATTAATGAAATTTTTTAAATTCCAAGGTTTTAAGTTGCCTACAGATCTTGGAAATGATGTTCAAACTGACTTATAACAAATATAATTACTGCTGTAAAAATGTCCTCAGAGGTATGAAGACAAATTTACATTTTTATAATCTTAAGCATTATGTATCTGCAATGTTAGCTTATTTGGTTAGTAAGCCAAATCAGGAAGTTTAGGAAGTTCATACCATTCACATTAAACTAGTCTTCTCATGAGAAAACATAACCAAATCATGTTTTATATATACATATGCTATATTATATTGAACACTGATAAAGCAAATTATTAAACTGGTCTAACTTGCAAAGAGTCACCTTCATTATGTGAGCCTGGATTCTTAATATGTCCTGGGCTAGCAGTTTATGTAATGATATTTTTTTTTCCTCAAAAGCCTAGTACATTCACAATAAGATTAATTTCAAGGCCTGAAGTCATTTGTTTCATATTTGCCATGGTTCTCACATTGTGGAGAATTCCACTGCATTTCATGCAGGTTATAGCTACTGCTATTCACAATATTTGCAGTTAAGGCAGCAATTTAGAAAATCCATTTAAAAATAATAAACAGGTCGAGAGTCAAGACGGCAGAGGAGTAGCAAACTGAAATGACATCAGGTCACAGGAGTTCAGCTAGTTATCAAACCATTCCAAACACCTACAAACCCAACAGGAGATCAAAGAGAAGAAGAGCAACAATTCTAGAAACAGAAATTTGACCACTTTCTGAAAGGTAGGACATACGGAGAAGTGAATCTGAAGCAACCGGAAGATAGACCGTGGCGGGAGGGGCCGGCTCCCGGCAAGTGGTGGAGCAACAACAGAGCACAAAATCCAAACTTTTAGAAATCTGCTCCACTGAAGGACATCATTCCAGAGGCTAAGTGGGGGTGGAGTCCTTGTAGGGACAGTGTGGTCTCAGGTCCCGCAGAGTCACAGAAGGGTCGGGGGTGTCTGAGTGTAGCAGAGCTTGCAGGTATCATGGGGGGAAATCCAACTACAGAGACAAAGCCAGGGAGTGAGCTCTCAGCTTAGGGTTACCTTAAACTGCGATCCACGGCACAGTTGGGCAACTGCTTTTTGAGCAGGGACCCCACAAGTGGCAGATCTGGGGAGACCCACCTTCCTCCACCAAAGAGCAGAGCAGCAGAAATCTGCTGGGTTTGGAGACTCCAAATGGGGCCGTGTGCCAGAGACAGAAAAGGTCGGTCACAGGCTCAGAGCACGGCCAGAGACCAGGGACATGGGAATAATTGACCGCTTTTCTCTGAGGACGCACTGAGGAGTGGTGCCTCTCGCTCTCAGCTCCTCCAGGCTGGAGATTGGGAGGTCGCCATTTTCATTCCCGTCCTCCAGAACTCAGGGAAAAAAAGTTCCAGGGCGAAGCCAAGCAGATTACTTAGCCTGGCCCCTGGCAAGGGCAGTGCCATTCTGCCTCCAGCAAAGATATTTGAGAATCACTACAACAGGCCCCTTCCACAGAAGATCAGCAAGAACAACCAGCCAAGACCAAGCTCACTGATCAAGGGGACCAGCGGAATTCCAGGGGAGAGGAAAGCAAAGCATGGATTTTATGGCATTCTCCCCATGATTCTTTAGTCTTGCAAAGTTAATTAAATTTTTAAAATTTTTTTTCTTGTTCTAATTTTTTAAAACTTTTCTTCTTTCCTCTTTTAATGTTTGTTAACTAGCTTATCTTAATAATACCTCTCTTTAAAAAAAAAATCTTTTTAAACTTTCATTATCATGGTCATATTTTACCCTTCATTGTATCTAACTTTATTTTTTGTATACATATAGGATTTTCTTCTTTTAAAAAATGTTTAGGATACAACTTCTTCTAATAGATCAAAATATACCCTAAATCTAGCACAGGGCTTTGTTCTAGTCTCCAGCCTGAGCAAATTCTCTTGACTTTCTTTTTTTTTTCCTTTCCCAATCAACTTATCAATTCCTTTTTCAGAATTCTTTTTTTTTTAATTTTCATCTTTACAGTCATATTCTATCCTCTCATCATGTTTACCCTTATTTTTGTGTATTTCTTTCTTTAAAATTTTGGAAGGTAGTTTCTTCTAAGAGACCAAAATACAACCAAACAAGTGGGTGGCTCTGTTTTATTCACAAGTCTAATATATATTTTTTTTAATTTTTCCCCTTTTTCTCCCCCCCAATTTCAGGTCTCTTCTGACTTGGTTAACATACATTTTTCTGGAGTCTTTGCAACCCTTTTACTATTTTATTCTCTCGTTCACATATTCTTTTCTGGATAAAATGACAAGGAGGACAAACTCACCACACACAAAAAAAAAAAAAAAAAAAAAAAAAAAAAAAAAAAAACAAGAGGCAGTACTGAAGGTTAGGGACCTAATCAATATGGACATTGGTAATATGTCAGATCTAGAGTTCAGAATGATAATTCTCAAAGCGCTGCTGGGTTCGAAAAAGGCATGGAAGATATTAGAGAAACCCTGTCTGGAAAAATAAAAGCCCTTCCTGGAGAAATAAAAGAACAATAATCTAAGCAAGCTGAAATCAAAAAAGCTATTAATGAGGTGCAATCAAAAATGGAGGCTCTTACTGCTAGGATAAATGAGGCAGAAGAAAGAATTGGTGATATGGAAGACCAAATGATGGGGAATTAAAGAAGCTGAACAGAAAAGAGACAAACAACTACTGGACCACAAGGGGAGAATTCAAAAGATAAGTGATAATACCATAAGACAAAACAATATTAGAATAATTGGGTGGGATTCCCGAAGAAGAAGAAAGAGATAGGGACAAGAAGGCATATTGGAATGAATTATAGTAGAGAATTTCCCTAATATGGAGAGGGAACAAGCATCAAAATCTAGGAGAGACAGAGAAGCCCCTCACAATCAATAAAAATAGGTCCACACCCCATCATCTAATAGTAAAACTTAGAAGTCTTAGTGACAAAGAGTAAATCCTGAAAGCAGCTCAGGACAAGAAATCTGTAACATGCAATGGTAAAAATATTGATTGGCAGCAGACTTATCTGCAGAGACCTGGCAGGCCAGAAAGAACTGGCATGATATATTCAAAGCACTAAATGAGAAAAACATGCAGCCAAGAATACTATATCCAGCTAGTCAATCACTGAAAATAGAAAGAGAGATAAAAAGCTTCCAGGACAAACAAAAACTGAAAGAATTTGTAAATACCAAACCAGCCCTATAGGAAATATTGAAAGGGGTCCTCCAAGCAAAGAAAGAGCCTAAAACTAGTAGCCCAGAAAGGAACAGAGACAATAAACCATAGCAGTCACCTTACAGGCAATACAATGGCACTAAATTCATATCTCTCAATAGTTACCCTGAATGTAAATCGGCTAAATGCCCCAATCAAAAGACACAGGGTATCAGAATGGATAAAAAAACAAAACCCATCAATATGCTATCTACAAGAAACTCATTTAAAACCCAAAGACACTCCAGATTTAAAGTGAGGGGTAGAAAACAATTTACCATGATAATGGACATCAAAAGAAAGCTGGGGTGGCAATCCTTATATCAGATCAATTAGATTTTAAGCCAAAGACAATAATAAGAGATGAGGAAGGACACTATATCCTACTCAAAGGGTCTGTCCAACAAGAAGATCTAACAATTTTAAATATCTATGCCCCTAATGTGGGGGCAGTCAACTATATAAACAAATTAATAATGAAATCAAGGAAACACATCAACAAGAATACAATAACAGTAGGGGACATTAACACCCCCCTCGCTGAAATGGACAGATCATCCCAGCAAAAGATCAACAAGGAAAGAAAGACCTTAAATGACACACTGGACCAGATGGATATCACAGATATATTCAGAACATTCCATCCCAAAGCAACAGAATACACATTCTTCTTTAGTGCACACAGAACATTCTCCAAAATAGATCACATCCTGGGTCACAAATCAGATCTCAACTGGTACCAAAAGATTGGGATCATGCCCTGCATATTTGCAGACCACAATGCTCTGAAGCTAGAACTCAATCACAAGAGGAAAGTTGGAAAGAACCCAAATATATGGAGGCTAAAGAGCATCCTACTAAAGAATGAATGGGTCAACCAGGAAATTAAAGAAGAATTGAAAAAATTCATGGAAACAAATGATAATGAAAACACAATGGCTCAAAATTTGTTCAACACAGCAAAAGCAGTCCTGAGAGGAAAGTACATAGCAATACAAGCCTTTCTCAAGAAACAAGAAAGGTCTCAAGAACACAACCTAACCCTACCCCCTAAAGGAGCTGAATAAAGAACAGCAAAGAAAGTCTAAACCCAGTAGGAGAAGAGAAATAATAAAGATCAGAGCAGAAAATCAATGAAATAGAAACCAAAAGAGCAGTAGAACCGATCAACAAAACTAGGAGCTGTTTCTTTGAAAGAATTCATAAGATTAATAAAACCCTCGCCAGACTTCTCAAAAAGAAAAGAAAAATCACCCAAATAAATAAAATCATGAATGAAAAAGGAGAGATCACAACCAACACCAAAGAAATACAAACAATTATAAGAACATATTATGAGCAATGATATGCCAACAAATTTGACAATCTGGAAGAAATGGATGCATTCCTAGAGAGGTATAAACTACCAAAAACTGAACCAGGAAGAAATAGAAAACCTGAACAGACCCATAACCAATAAGGAGATTGAAGCAGTCATCAAAAATCTCCCAACAAAAAAGAGCCCAGGGCCTGACGCTTCCCAGAGGAATTCAACCAAACATTTAAAGAATTAATACCTATTCTCCTGAAACTGTTTCAGAAAAAGAAATGGAAGGAAAACTTCCAAACTCATTTTATGAGGCCAGCATTACCTTGATCCCAAAACCAGACAAAGACCCCATCAAAAAAGAAAACTACAGACCAATATCCTTGATGAACATAGATGCGAATCTGAGAATTACAGACCAATATCCTGATGAAACACAGATGACAAATCTTTCCATTTGCACCAAAATACTAGCCAATAGGATCTAACAGTACATTAAAAAGATTATTCATCACAATCAAATGGGATTTATTCCAGGGCTGCAAAGTTGGTTCAACGTCTGCAAATCAATGTGATACAATACATTAATTAAAAAAAAAAATAAGAACCCTATGATACTTTCAATAGATGCTGAAAAAGCATAAACTCTTGGAAGTGTAGGGATAGAAGGTACAAACCTCAATATCATCAAAGCCATCGATGAAAAACCCACAGCAAGTATCATTCTCAATGGGGAAGAACTGAGGGCTTTTCCCCTAAGGTCAGGAACATAGCAAGGATGTCCACTATCAGCCCTGCTATTCAACATATTGCTAGAAGTCCTAGACTTAGCAATCAGACAACAAAAAGAAATTAAAGGCATCCAAATCAGCAAAGAAGTCATCAAACTATCACTCTTTGCAGATGATATGATATTTTATGTGGAAAACCCAAAAGACTCCACTCCAAAACTGTTAGAACTCATACAGGAATTCAGTAAAGTATCAGGCTATAAAATCAATGCACAGAAATCAGTTGCATTTCTATATACCAATAGCAAGACAGAAGAAAGAGAAATTAAGGACTTGATCCCATTTACAATTGCACCCAAAACCATAAGATACCTAGGAATAAACCTAACCAAAGAGGCAAAGAATCTGTACTCAGAAAACTATAAAGTACTCATGAAAGAAATTGACAAAGACACAAAGAAATGGAAGAACATTTCATGCTCATGGATTGGAAGAACAAATATTGTGAAAATGTCTATGCTACCTAAAGCAATCTACACACTTAATGCAATCCCACTGATTTTTTTTTTCAAAGAAATGGAACAAATAATCCTAAAATTTATATGGAACCAGAAAAGACTTCAAATAGCCAGAGGAATGTTGAAAAAGAAAGCCAAAGTTGGTAGCAATACAATTCCAGACTTAAAGCTCTATTACAAAACTGTCATCACCAAGACAGTATGGTACTGGCACAAAAACAGACACATAGATCAATGGACAGAACAGAGAGCCCAGAAATAGAACCTCAACTCTATGGTCAACTCATCTTTGACAAAGCAGGAAAGAATGTCCAATGGAAAAAAGACAGTCTCTTCAACAAATGGTGTTGGGAAAATTGGACAGCCACAGGCAAAAGAATGAAACTGGACCATTTCCTCACACCACACACAAAAAACAGACTCAAAATGGAAAACAATATCAATGTGAGACAGGAATCCATCAAAATCCTTGAGGAGAATGCAGGCAGCAACCTCTTCAACCTCAGCCGCAGCAACTTCTTCCTAGAAACATCACCAGGTGAGGGGAGCAAGGGCAAGAATGAATTATTGGGACTTCATCAAGATCAAAAGCTTTTGCACAGCAAAGGAAACAGTCAACAAAACCAAAAGACCACTGACAGAATGGGAAAATATATTTGCAAAAGACATATTAGATAAAGAGCTAGTATCCAAAATCTATAAAGAATTTATCAAACTCAACACCCAAGAAACAAATAATCCAATCAAGAAATGGGTAGAGGACATGAACAGACATTTCTGCAAAGAAGATATCCAGATGGCCAACAGACACATGAAAAATGCTCAACATCACTCGGCATCAGGGAAATACAAATCAAAACCACAATGAGATACCACCTCACACCAGTCAGAATAGCTGAAATTAACAAGTAAAATCCTGACTTGTTACACAGATCCTGGCAAGGATGTGGAGAAAGGGGAACCCTACTACACTGTTGGTGGGAATGCAAGCTGGTGCAGCCACTCTGGAAAACAGCATGGAGGTTCCTCCAAAAGTTGAAAATAGAGCTACCCTACAACCCAGCAATCACACTACTGGGTATTTACCCTAGATACAAAAATAGTGATCCGAAGGAGCATGTGTACCTGAATGTTTATAGCAGCAATGTCCACCATAGCTAAACTATGGAAAGAATCTAGATGTCCATCAACAGGTGAATGGCTAAAGAAGATGAGGTATACTCCTACACTGTTGGTGGGAATACAAGCTGGTGTAACCACTCTGGAAAACAGCATGGAGGTTCTTCAAAAAGTTGAAAATAGAGCTACCCTATGACCTAGCAATTGCACTACTACTACTACTGGGTATTTACCCTAAAGATACAAATGTAGTGATCCGAAGGGGCATGTGCACCCAAATGTTTATAGCAGCGATGTCCACAATAGCCAAACTATGGAAAGAACCTAGATGTCCATCAACAGATGAATGGATAAAGAAGATGTGTTCTATATATACAATGGAATACTATGCAGCCATCAAAAGAAATGAAATCTTGCCATTTGCAATGACATGGATGGAACTAGAGGGTATTATGCGGAGCAGAGTTGGGAGAGGGTGGTGGGGTTATGGACATTGGGAAGGGTATGTGCTATGGTGAGTTCTGTGAAGTGTGTAAACCTGGCGATTCACAGACTTGTACCCCTGGGGCTAAAAATACATTATATCTTTATAAAAAAAATTTTTAAATATATTTAAAAAATACATAGAATTTCAAAGTGATTGAAATATTAAAAAAAAGATGTGGGGTGTGTGTGTATATATATATACACACACACACACACATACAATGGAATACTATGCAGATATCAAAAGAAATGAAGGGGCACCTGGGTGGCTCAGTGGGTTAAGCCTCTGCCTTCTGCTCAGGTCATGATCTCAGGGCCCTGGAATCGAGCCCTGCATCAGGCTCTCTGCTCAGCAGGGAACATGCTTCCCCCCTGTGCCTCTCTCTCTGCCTACTGGTGATCTCGCTGTCAAAAAAAAAAAAAAAAAGAAGAAGAAGAAGAAGAAAGAAAAAAGAAAAGAAAAGAAATGAAGTCTTGCCATTTGCAATGACATGGATGGAACTAGAGGGTATTATGCTGAGCAAAATAAGTCAATCGGAGAAAGACAATTATCATATGATCTCCCTGATATGAGGAATTTGAGAGGCAGACTTGGAGGTTTGGGGGGTAGGGAAGGAAAAAATGAAACAAGATGGGATTGGAGGGAGACAAACCATAAGAGACCCTTAATCTCACTAAACAAACTGAGGGTTGCTGTGGGAGGGGGCAATGGAGAGGGTGGTTGGGCTATGGACATTGGGGAGGGTATGTGCTATGGTGAGTGCTGTGAAGCGTGTAAGCCTGACGATTCACAGACCTGTACCCCTGGGGCAAATAATACATTATATGTTAATAAAAAAAAGAAAAGACCCAAAGAAGAAAAAGTTAAGAAACCAGAAAATAGTTCCAGGAGTTCCAATAGCCATCCAATAAGAAAACCAGAGAGAAAATAAAGAAAAAGTGGGAGTGGGTGGTTAGAGAAGTGGTTAATAAAGTAAGCAAATAATAAAATTTCCCAGAAAAAAAATAATAATAAACAGGTTAACATAAGTAGAATTTTAAATTTTAAATGACTCTACTTCTTATATTTTTTTCTAAAATCAAAAAATTAGAAGGGTAGAATTGTTTTACAGTTTTGAAAAGATCTGGCTTAAATTTTTTTTCTAATTTTAAAAATATCTGGCTTTGAAAATGCCTGGGTTAAAAGAAAACAGCTGAGTTTTCATACTTGCTTCTACATTCAGTCTGTTGAGAAATGTTCTGATTGAAGTATATGAGGAAAAGCTGGCCTATACAGGTTAGGAAGGAGAGGACCTCTCAGACCTCTGGAAGGGTCTTCCTTAGACCACCCTTTAACAACAGCAGCTTTCAAACAGTATATGTTAGCCAACATCATTTTCCCAGCCTAATCTAGTACATACTTCACATATAAAACTGAAATAAATATTTCACATAACAAGACTTCCTTAAGGAAAAACAAGATTCTTTTTTTTTTCATTTTCTGTGAATTGTGGGAATATTCAGTTTGTATTAGCACCTTATATATGTCTAAAAACCAATCAGAACAGATTTCCTTTAATTTAATAGACCTGGCAATCTAATTTATTAATAACCCTCCAGAAGCAAAAAGGTATTTCATAGTCACCGTCAAGAGATAAATGTTTTTCTAAATCACAAACACACAAACACATAACTTTTGGCCCAGTTGTATGACTTCAGCTGCAGACAAAAGTAAATTCAGAAACACAAAAACTCACCAGTTTAGATCTGAAAAGCTGCTGTCCTTCCCAATGGTCACAAAATACTTTTCAATTGATTTGAGTTCACAAGGAGGCAAACACAAAAAGATGAACAAATCAAATTTGTCATACCCCACCCTTCAGAGTCTAGATCTCCATCATCCATTTGACAGAGTTCACCAGCGGTCAGACCATAAAACCAAATTCTCAGCTATTGCTGCCACCAATGGGGAATGATTTTATTGACCATGTAGGAACCAGAGAAAAGCAAAACCACAAAATCAATACAGAGAAAGAAAGAAAGAAACAAGAAACAGAGCATCAACCAAGTTAAACTTCCATTGCTTCTTGGCATTTACTCCAGGGGGCCAAGAAAAGACGGCCATGAGTGAGCATAAGCAGCTCATGAGGTAACTTTTCCAGCAAAGCAGGTCTTCAGTTGAGTGCACTTGGGCATTTCAGTGGATGATCTCCAAAACTGTTACAAGGATCATTTTCAAAAAGGTAAAACCATGGTTCTCATGCAAGTTAACATGAACACCTGTCAGTGATTTTTTTAAACTCCTTAAATAAGGAGAAAACCACTAAAATATGTTTTTTAAGGTTCAATGAGAATTCAAGAAGGTAAGTATATACAGGTAACTTAACAAAGGAATGTTCCGATAAAATTTCTGGGTATATTAAAAAGAAACCTGTTTAATGTCTTACAGTACCCTACACTGTATCCTGTGGGGTTATGTGTTCTATCGCACAGAAATTACTTTGCCTCTCCCAAACAAAAATCAATACCTCACCCTCAGCCACAGACCTAGAATAGCTCAGTTAAAAGAAAGTCAAGCCAAACACTGCATGGAAAAAGCACCCAACAATCTCTTCCACCCATTTCCAACTTTAGGACTTTTTTTTTCTGACAGTTCACACCATGCCTCAATACATCCTTTTTCAGGCACCCTACTGGACCTGGTGAGCCCTTTCAGTGTGCAGTTGGCTCTCTTTTTCAAATTTGGGACATTTCATTCTACTATTTATTGACTCTCTTTCTTCAGTTCCTCTTTCTCCTTCTGGAACTCCTACAATGAATATAATGGGCCTTATGGATCCAACTTTCTTTTCCCTAATGATTTCCTTTTCTTGGTATTTTTCCACAAATTTCTATCTCAAAAATTATATTCTCCTCCAGATCCGCCATTGAATCAATTTATTTCTACTTACAGAAAGTCTTGTTTGTACTACTCTTGAATCTCCTTAAATATTCTGATTTTTTTTGTTCTTGCTTAAGTTATCTTCTGTCTCTTCCTACAACTCTGTTTTGCCTAACAAGTGTTCTATTTGTACTGACTACTCACCTTTCTTCTGCAAGATCCCTTAGATCAGTTGTTACTTTGTTATCGTTGTTGATTAGTTGGAGCTCATGTCTGATGCTCTCCCAGCCTGCTGGCTGGGAAGACTCAACCCACTCCTTCAGCTGATTCTTGGCCAGCTGTGGGCTGGAATATCTGGCATATTTATACAAAGCTGATCTCGAACCTCCTTCTCCCTGTCTGGCAGAGTGTGAGGGAACAGTCCTCTGCCAGCCAAGCTCTTCCCAAGAGCCTCTGCTTCATCAGAAGGGTCTCTAGGTCGCTTTCCCAAGTGCTTACCCAGCCCACAGGGAAGAAAGGTCCCACCCACTCTTCTCACCCAGATACCCACAGCCCAAGACCTCATTTGGATCCAGCAAACTGTGAGCTCTACCAACCACATGGTTCCAGAGAGGCAAACAGATTGGAGTTGGACACGGAGGCAAAAGAAGTAAGGATTCACTCATCATCTTTCAGAATTCTTTACCAGATATAACTCCTGATTCTTCTTCATTGATGTTGCCTGTAACCCCCACAAACCTGTTGCTGCTGTTAGCCCATGACATTGTAGATAGCAGTGGGGAAGCGGGGAGGAAGCGGTAAGCTGGAGTTTGTTCTTAAAATCAACAGGAAGCATGGAAAAATTAAACTGTGTGGAACTAGGAAGACTAAACTATGTATTCACTAAGCTTGAAAGAAGCAAAATGGTCATGTCTAGATTCCCTACATTGCCAAATCTCAAGCTGGCATTAGAATTGGGTCACCCTCGCTACCACTTGTGTATCAGTCAATGAACTTGTTAATCTAGGTTCTTTAATTATTTTTGTTGAATTTCTACACTTAAGAGGGTAGGTTGTTTAAAGAAAGGGTCAAGTCTACGGGACTGGAAGAGATTATGCTGAGCGAAATAAGTCAAGCAGAGAGAGTCAAGTATCATATGGTCTCACTTATTTGTAGAGCATAACAAAGAACACGGAGGACATGGGGAGATGGAGAGGAGAGGGAGTTGAGGGAAACTGGAAGGAGAGATGAACCATGAGAGACTATGGACTCTGAAAAACAACCAGAGGGTTTTGAAGGGGTGGGGGGGGTGGGAGGTTGGGGAACCAGGTGGTGGGTAATAGGGAGGGCACGTACTGCATGGAGCACTGGGTGTGGTGCAAAAACAATGAACACTGTTACGCAGAAAATAAACAAATAAAAAATAATAATAATAGTAATAATAAAAAAAGAAAGGGTCAAGTCTAAAACCATACTGAGCCAGGACAGACCTTTCGTGTAATGCAGGAAAGTTAAAACAGGCTTGCGCAGAAGGAGGAAGCTGTTCTGGGTTCGTGCTATTGGAATTCTTTTGAAATTGCTTGTCTTTTTCTTCTGTGCATCTGTTGCAAGAAAAAGGACCTGGGGCTACATCATAATGGGTGGGTCCTCATCCTGGAAGGCCTGGGTCCAGATGCCATAGACCAGCACTTCTCCAGGCCTTAGAACAAACCCTTCTCCTCTCTGATTTTAGGACAGTCATACTTGAGTGTCTTTCCTCTTTTTGCCCACTGTGTGCTGAATTCCAGTGAGCTGGTATTAGTGTGTGGCTTAGGGGACAGACAGCAATAAGGTCTCTTGGCTATTTTGTCATGGTTGTTGTGGGTTTTGTGTTTATTACCGTTTATCTCAATCACTTAGGTCTGACTCCTCTGGATTAAAACATCTCATGATATATTGTGGTACAGCTCAGCTCCCAAGGAAACTAGATTTAAGTTTGGTGTTAAACTTCCAGGATTTATAGGCTATCTGTACCTGAATTTCTCTCTTACACATCACCTTTTCACTCTGATGCCGTTAGAAGACCGATCACTAATGATGCTCTACTTAAGATAATAAGCCTCTCTTTGTAAAGGTGGGGAATGACATATCCTTTAGGATTACATAAGGCAACTCTAATGGCCCTTAAAAGATTTTATAGCTCTGTAAAGAAGAGACAAACCTGAAGCATTATCAATATGATTAGAACCTAGAAATGGATTCAGAGACTTTCCTGCCTTGTTCCCATCTGATGTCCACAATTATTCACAGATGCAATAAGAAAACAAACCTGGTTGAATATTTGAACAGTACCTGATTCTGCTTTTCACCTTTGTAAACAGAAAATATTGCTTGTTTTGCTTTAATTGATTTGCAGCTTTGATATCTTGTTTATAAAGATAGAAAAACAAAGAGAGAATATAAAAGTCGTCCATGGTCTCAATAACTAGTTAACCTCTGTTAACATTTGCAGAATTCACTTTTATTCTTATATATACATATGTCTAAAGAGCTGATTTATATCTATATTTTCATTTTATTTCATTATCTGAGCAACATGGAGCTAATTTTTCATTAACAATCATTTTTTCAAAATCATATGTGAACTAATATTATTTTCTAATTATAAAATCCAATAGTAATATAAATATTAGTTTAATGCTCTTTTATTTCCCAATCTTTGCCAGTAAAACCCAAGAATATGCACCTGAAAAATCATGGTATTGTTTTTTGTCCTTTTTTGGTTTTGTTTTTGTATTTCATTTGGGTACCAATTTAAAACAATTAGCTGGGCCCCACTCTACAAATGTGTCTGACCTCAGTATTCTCATCATGGTCCTTTAGGACAATCTGGGTTTTATATCCTTACAAGTAACCTGTTTGTTTTTCTTGCTTGAAAACTTTAAATTGTTTTTATACTAGAAATTCACATTTTTCACCAGCATATATGTAGGACTCCTCAACTTCATTTATTCTGCCTGGAACGTTTTCCTAGGTCTATAGTGTCAGGTAATTTTTCAGATCCAGAAACTTTCTTTATATATCTTTGGTTATACACTTAATTACAGTTTTTATTATTCTCATCCAGTCTCTTTCTTAAGGGCACCAATTATTCATAGCTTTATATTCTATCTCCCAATCTATCACTTCTTTTTATAGTTTTCTTTTTTTCTACATTACATAAAAGATTCTGAATTAACTAACCCCGATACAGATTTTAGTTCTGCAATGGAGTTTTAATTTTTATGGTTTTTTTCTTAATTATGGCTGTTCTCTTTTGATCTTTATCAAGTCCCCCTTCAAATACTCTTTCATAGATTTTTTTGTCTTTTAATGACTCAAAGCATGTGCATCCTAAATTTTCTTCTTTTACTATGATGAACATTCACACTTTTTTTTTTATAACAATACAAATTTATTACCCTTCTAGTTTCTGTAGGTTAGAAGTCTGACATGGTCTTGTGGGGCTAAAATCAAGGTGTCAGCAGAGCTGTGTTCCTCCTGGAGGCTCTAGGGGAGAACCCGCTTCCTTGACTTTTCCAGCTTCTAGATACTGTCTGCATTCCTGGGCTCATGGCTTTTCCATTCAACTTCAAAGCCAGAACTGCAGGATCTTCAAACGTCTCTTTCACCGTTTCACTGAAATTCTTGCATCCTTCTTTCTCTCTTTTTTTAATTTGAGTAGAGTTGGCACACAATGTTACACTAGTTTCAGGTGCACGACATAGTGATTGCACAGGTCTATGCATTATGTTCACCACAAGTATAGCTATGTAGGTCTCTTACGTGTATCCAGAGAAAGTGTGTGTGTGTGTGTGTGTTAAACCTATATTGAACAAGTATGTTTCATGATGTACTAAGAAGCCAGCAACCCCACATTATCCCCTTTACTTAGGGTTTGTTCTCCCCTATTTAATATAAACTTTTAAATTGAAATGTAATATACATAAAGTTTACAAATTTTAACAGCAACTTGATGGATTTTTAAATACTGGATATGCCCACATATGCACCAACTAGATGGAAAATTAAAGCATCATCAGCACCTAGACACCTTCCTTGTGCCCTCTCCCAACCATTAATCCCACCCAAAGGTAATTACTTCTATCATCATGGATTAGTTTCCCCTATATCTGAAATTTACCTAAATGGAATTACGCAGTATGTGTTCTTTTATATCTAACTTCCTTTGCTCAAGATTATATTTCTGAGATTCATCCATGTTGTAAGTAATCCAGCATATGAACATACCACAATTTATTTACCCCCTCCCTTGATACACATTGATTTCTTTCCAGTTTGGAGTTATAAATATGTTTTGGGGGTACATATGCCAGAAGTTTTATGTATACAGAGTTTTAGCAAATTCTGCCCCAGAGTTTTTGTAAGCAATGGATGGAAGTTCAGTTACTCCAAATCCTTTCTAACTTTCAGCATTGTCAATTAACTTTTTTTATTTTATCTATTCTTATAGGCCTGTGGTGATACTTCACTGTTTCGTTTGCTTATTGACCATTTGAATATCTTCTTTTATAAAGTATTTATTCAATGACTTTCCTATTTTTTTTAAAGATTTTATTTATTTATTTGACAGAGAGAGAGAGATCACAAGTAGGCAGAGAGGCAGGCAGAGAGAGAGGAGGAAGCAGGCTCCCTGCGGAGCAGAGAGCCCGATGCGGGGCTCGATCCCAGGACCCTGAGATCATGACCTGAGCCGAAGGCAGCGGCTTAATCCACTGAGCCACCCAGGCGCCCCAAGGACTTTCCTATTTTGAGCCATCTTTTTTTCATTGATATATAGATCCTTTTTATATATTTGGATATAGATAATAGCCAGATATTTGCATGTAAAATATCTTGTCCTACTCTGTGACTAACATTTTACTCTCTTATTGGAGATTTTTAAAATATTTTCTATTGAAATAATTTCAGTCTTCAAAAGAATTGCAAAAATAGAGAGTTCCTGTGTACACCTCATTCAGCATCCCCTAATGTTAACACGAACATATAGTTTGATCAGAGAAATCGGAGTCTTAACATTGATTTAATACTATTAACTTATCACAGATCTTCAGCAGAAGTTTACCGAGAGTCCCACTAATGTTCTTTTTTATCAGGATTCATTGAAGAAACCAATATTTAGCTATCATGTCTCCTGGTCTCCCCCAGTCTGTGACAGTTCCTTAATCTGCCTTTGTCTCTCATGATTTGAAAGTTTCAAATGGAGTATCACCAGCTGGTTTTTTTTCTTTCCTTTTACTTACCTTCAATTTTGGTCTGATGTTTTCTAATGATTAGATTGAGGATAAGCATTTTCTTAAATATTTTATTTATTTATTTGTCAGAGACACAGAGAGAGTGCACACAAGCTGGAGAAGCAGCAGGCTCCCCACTAGGCAGGAAGCCCCATGTGAGACTCAAACCCAAGGCCCTGGGATCATGACCTGAGCTGAAAGCAGATGCTTAACCGAATGAGCCACCCAGGCATCCCAAGGATATGTATTTTTGGCAAGAATACCAAAGAAATGATGTTCTGTTTTTTCAGTGCATCACATCAGGAGATATATAAGATTTGCTCATACCAATGGTGATATTAACTGATTATTTGTCTAAGTGGGTGCTTGCCAGATTACTCCTCTATAAAGTTACTATGTTCCTCTTTGTGATTAATAACAATCTTCTGGAAAGGACTTTCAAACTATGCAATATCCAGCTCTTCATTATACTTTCACCATTAATTTTAGCATCCATCAATGATTCTTATCAGCAATCATTATTATTTATTTCTACATCTGTCCAACTTTGTGCATATACATGTATATTACAAATCATCAGCTCATACTGACACTCTGGTATCTCCGATGTCCACAGTCTCTTTAGCTTTCTCAAGTAGGCATGCGGCACAGTTCTCTTCACAACTGATCTTCTTGAAGCTCCTTCTCTAGGCATAGTACCCTACCATCCCCAGACTAGGGGAGGAACTTACACCATTCTGACACACCAGTTTGGACAGAACTTCAGGGATCCCTTGGCAAAATCTTGTCCAAAGGGTCCAGGAAATATGGAATGCCTTATAAAGCTATCTCTGAAGAGGTTCCCTCTCACACTCACTGTTGCTGCCCTTAAAATTGAGGCACCGAAAAGCCCAGACAGATGGTTTATACACAGCCTATAGATTTTCCCAAGGTTCTGACTGAAGACAAAGGAATAGCTTCAGCCACATTAGAAAGCAACCATGATCTGGGACAGAAGGAGTCTCCCGCCTGTGACAGTTGTTTGAGATGGAACACAGCATGTGGACAGCTGCTTTTTTCCTATTACTTCCTTGCTGGTGATACACTGATCAACATTTTGTTGTTGTTATTGTTGTTCTTGGTTTGTTTGTTTTTCCAAAGAGAGCATTGCTCTGTTTATTTTATTCCCTTTTATTTTACTTTATTTTTTTATTTTATTTTATTTAAATTCAATTAACACATAGTTTATTATTAGTTTCAGAAGTGATTTTTCAGTTGCATAGAACACCAGTGCTCATCACATCATGTGCCCTCCTTAATGCCCATCACTCAGTGACCTCATCCCTCCACCAACCTCCCCGTCTCCAGCAAGCGTCAGTTTGTGATCATTCACACAATAAAGGCAATTCCTTCAGATGTTGCCAAATCAGAAAATCATTTCTAGGTTTCCACAACACTCTGCCTCAGCAATGGCATGTACTTTCATAAATATCTCAGTGGGGAGGTTAGGAGGTAAATAAAACGTAACTAGTTGATCACCATCACACATTAGAAATCTCTATGTATTTTCCCAAACACATACAACTTTTTTTTAAAGGTTGTTTGAGGTTGTTTTTTTAGAAGATTTTATTTATTTGACAGAGAGAGAGTACACACACAAGCGCGGGGAGCTGCAGAGGAAGAAGGAGAAGCAGCTCCTTGCAGAGCAGGCACCCTGATTCAGGACTCAATCTGATGACCCTGGGATCATGACCTAGGTTGAAGACAGACACTTAACCAACTGAGCCACCCAGCTGCCCCTGTTGGAGGTTATTTTTAAGAAACATCTTCAAGATGGAGTAGTATAAAAAGAGATGGAAATAATATCAAAAACATGCATAATTAACCAAATTTTATTCTCTACTGGGTAAATTCATCAAACAAAATGTACAACTGGTGGGGTGCCTGGGTGGCTCAGCCAGTTGAGTGTCTGACTCTTGATTTCAGCTCAGGTCATGATCTTGGCATCATGGGATCAAGCCCCACATCGGACTCTGCACTCAGTGTGGAGTTTGCCGAAGATTTTTTCTCTCCCACTTTCCCTGCCCCTCCCACCTCTCCCCTCTCTCTCTAAATAAAATTTTAAAAAATATATAACTGCTCCAATTTCTGTAAGTGGTTTCCTGTAACTTTTTAAATTAAAATAAGAGCCAGTTCCCTCAATACTTTACACAAATTAGAGGACAAGTCCTGGTGAGTAGGGGTAGTCAGCTGAACATCTGGGGGCTGTCAGGATTAATAGAATCTCTGCTTACTGGGACAGTTTACCAGCTTTTTTTTTTTTTCCCTTTTTATTAATTTTTTCAGCGTAACAGTATTCATTCTTTTTGCACAACACCCAGTGCTCCATGCAAAACGTGCCCTCCCCATCACCCACCACCTGTTCCCCCAACCTCCCACCCCTGACCCTTCAAAACCCTCAGGTTGTTTTTCAGAGTCCATAGTCTCTCATGGTTCGCCTCCCCTCCCCAATGTCCATAGCCCGCTCCCCCTCTCCCAATCCCACCTCCCCCCAGCAACCCCCAGTTTGTTTTGTGAGATTAAGAGTCATTTATGGTTTGTCTCCCTCCCAATCCCATCTTGTTTCATTTTACCAGCTTTTTGGTGATGATGGAAAAAGCCTTGTTCCACACAAACAGCGAGATAGGATGGCAAACACAGTTACCAGTAACAATTACAAAGGCCAACAGTAATAAGAAAAACTGTTTTTGCTGATGAACTTTGGTCTTCCTCTCTCCCTGGTGGACCGAGTTGCCAAAGGATGAGCTCAGACTTCTGTCTCATTAGCTTTTACCTTGATAGACTTTCTCTCCTCTCCTCTAAGCAGCCCCTGTCCCTCATTTTCATCATGAATATGGTGGACAGAGGAAAACGTTATCTAAATTGAATACACACAGAGTATATTCTCTTTCTGACTATATTCTTATGCACAAGAGCATGACTAAAAAGCGTGATGGTCTAAATAGGGAAGCTAAGGCATTGATGAGCTGTTTACTTTCACATGTCATCAATTATCATGGCCAATAAATCAATTGTACTGATTGGCTCCCTACAGCACGGTGTAGGATGTATTTCTTCATACACTGATACATTGCCAGTTATCATTACTCTTTAATTATCATTGCATGGCCAATTTCCAGTGCCCAGTGAATTGGCAATGCTTCAAAAGTGAACCAGAATCAAATTTTCCTGTATCTATTTTTTTATTAATTCACTTACTAACATAATTTCCATTTACTAACCTTTATTCTAAGAACCCCTGTAGGCTTTGTGGTAATTATATAACAGTCCTTGCTTTCATAATAAAACAGAAATAAATATTATCTCAGCTAATGTTTACAAAATGCTATGCAAGAAGCACGGTAAAATGGCAAAGTGATACAGAAGTAGAAATACATGTTTCCACCCCAGATTAAGAAAAGTTTCTTAGAGTACTTAGTATCCAAGCTTCTGTGTAAGAGTAAGTAGGTTTTGAAAACATGATCTTGGGAGATGAAAGGACACTCCTAGTAAATGGAATAGCGTAGAAAAAAATAAGAATATCCAAAGACTGAAAAATGGCTTAATTTGACTGAGGGGTCAAAAAGACAGAAGATGTAATTTTGGAAATATAGGCCTGAACCAAGTCAGGGAAAGCTTCGAACGCCAGCTAAAAGGTATGGATTTTCTCTTGCAGTCTCTTCAGCAAATAAAATCAACTTTCAAACTTTATTTACTTAAAAAATTCTGACTGAAGATTTGCCAACTATTATATCTGAAATTAGTTCTTATTTTCAAGAAAAAAACTGTTCTCAAAAGCTACAGAGTTCATGTCTTACAATACCAACTGGGTGATTTTTTTTAATAAATTGTAATCTTGTAGTTTCACCATGTACATTATATGTTAGACAGCGACACCTAATGGTAGTATGTTACTTTACAGCCAACTCGAGGAATCTGGAAGAACACCAACAAAAGGCGAAGAATGAAGTCCAGTCCGAAGAGTCCTCCCAGCAGGAAGACTGCCCAGGACCATAAGTGAAGAACTTAGCTAACAACAGTGAGAAGAGATGCAGGGTGATTGGAAAGGACTCAGAATTTCCTGAATTACTAAGTTCAGATACAGCCCCCGTATCACTCAGCACCTGGTACTCTCCATGACCATATTCTCTAAATTTGCTAGATGATGACCAGCTTAGAGCATTTTTGACTAAGGATGGTAAGAAAGTGAAAAATACTATTTGGTTCTTGAAGGTCCCTGGGGATCCATGCATGCATGCCAACAAGAAAAACCCCAAAGTTCCTTGTTTAATACCACACACAACAGAAATGTATAAGAACTGTCTTATGTTCTTTTTACTGGTGTCTTTCTGGGGGGAAAAAAAAGAAAGAAAGAATGAATGAACAAACGTGGCCAAGTGTCATAAAATGTCTTCAGTCTCATTGTCACTGTTCTATCACTTTCCAGTTCAAAGGCCACTGCAGCATCTGACTGCAGATGGTCACAGATGTGTGCTGGAAAGCCTTCTCTTCTGATTACGTAGTACAAGTATGGGGAATGATCTCGCTAGGATAAACTCTCCCGAGTACATGTGCATGACAAATCCAACCTATTAAAGAGGAAGAGTCTGTCACACTCCTACATGACTACAATAACGTTCAAAGCATACATTCCCTTGCTCACCCTTTAATATTGGCAAACTCAGGAAGAAAATGTTCCCTTGTTTCAAAGAAGGGGAACTTAGTTGTCACTTACTCTTTGCCGGTGTTTAATATGAAGATCTATCATCACTCTGACTGCGACTCCAGGCTGTGATCCAATGTATCCTAGACTGGAGGAGAAAAAGTAAAAGTTAGTGCAAAACATCTAGGTTATTTTAGGTTTTCGGTTTGTCAACCTCACAGCCTTCCACTCACACTTTCAAGCACTACAAAAAAAGAAACACAAAAGAATCCTCTTTGCTTATATGATTCTAATTCGGTACACTTCATTTCAGCTTTTAGCTCGAGTTTTATAATTTTAGCTCACACAGCTTTGAATTATTTTTCTAATTAAGATACAGCTTTCTGAATATAATTCATTTCTGTAAATGACATTAATTTAATGCCATGTATTTAATATCTGTTCCAGACCATCACAGACTTAGATCCAAGGAAAAGGCTGACAAAAAACAGGCATACTTTGCTTCCAACATCAAGTGTTTGTTTCTCCGCTGCATTTGCATCTTAAGAAAATACTTTTTTTTTTTTAAAGATTTTATTTATTTGAGAGAGAGAGT
The DNA here is from genome assembly GCF_922984935.1 of Meles meles. Taxonomy (NCBI): domain Eukaryota; kingdom Metazoa; phylum Chordata; class Mammalia; order Carnivora; family Mustelidae; genus Meles; species Meles meles. The sequence goes on along the minus strand of NC_060071.1, from coordinate 91,234,659 downwards.
GAGAGTGAGTGGGAGGGAGAAGGAGAGAGACTCTGAAGCAGACTTCACACGGAGTACAGAGCCTAAGGTGGGGTTCGAGCCCCACACTATGAGATCGTGACCTGAGCCAAAACCAAGAATAAAGCACTCAACTAACTGCCTGAGCCACCCAGTACTTTCTAAGAAAATCTCCTAAAAAAATAAAGTTTATTTATTTATTTAAGAAAGAATGAGAGTGAGCAAATGAGAGAGAAAGAGAGCATGAGCAGTGGGAGGGACAGAGGGAGAGGGAGAAGCAGACTCCCCGCTTGATCCGGGGACTCCTGGATCATGACCTGAGTGGAAGGCAGACGATTAACGGACTGAGCCACCCAGGTGCCCCTCTTAAGAAATACTCTTATGCACCTTCCATTTACTCAAATTTCTCAGTTGACTTATGATCGATTTGTATTATATAGTGGCTAAAGAATACTTCCAGCATCTTCAGTTCCTGTTGTTGTCTATACTGCAATCTCAGAAGAACATGCAGAAGCAGGGGAAACATCAGAGGAGGAGAAGGTTTCATATCCTGGGTCTGTCCTAAGGCATGTGGCCTGAGAATGGACTGGCAACACAAATGGAAATCATGTGTTGAGTCTGGAGCACTCTGATGCGAGTAATCAGGGTAGATGAGCCCTGACTGCTTTGCCCAGCCCCCAGAGAGAGGGAGCTAGTATGGGGAGAAAGACCTGATGTCTCCCACGGGGACCCAGCCTGCTAATGGCCCTGCAGGGACAGGTCCCTCGGTGAGCTGTAAAGAGACTGTCAGGCAGGACAAATTCTCCCAGGGAAGGAGCCTACCAGCTGCCCCACCACTGGATTCTTTCCAGCTGGTTGGAAGTCAGCCTCCTCCACAAGACAAATCCTAGAGAGACCGATTTTCCATTTCTCTTTCCTGCTTCCCTCACCTCCAGCACAATAATGTTCCCAGTGAGAATCACAGAAAGATAGTGATGCCCTTTGTTCACAAGGCTGTTAATTTCTTTTAGCATGAACCCCAAACCCAATCTGTATTCTACTCTAAAACCACAGCTTGATAATATCCTTCATAAACTTAAATAATAAGCAGCTACATGAAGTCCATACCACATGACTATCCTGCATCTTCAAGAACTTTGCAATCTTTTGGGGCCAATTTACAGGGCGTGTATTTCTTACAGAAAACCTATTGTCTATTTTTAAACTCATTCTGAATTTTTCTGTCTTTCAATTAATGAATGTAGCTCATTCCCATCTTACATGACAGGAGATATACATACTTTGCCCCTTTCATCTGATTTTAGGTTTCCTATTTATTGTTCTTTGTTATGGATCCATCTGTCCATAGTGGCTTTCCAGCCACACAGTGGAGAGAAGCACCATCCAAAACAACATGCTGTGATGATGGAAATGTTGTAGATCTACCCAATTCAGTAACCCCTGGCCCCAAATAGCTATCAAGCATTTGAAATGCCATTAGTGCAACTGAAAAATTAGAATTTTTATTTTATTGTATCTTGGCTAATTTAAATTTAAATGGTCACAGTGACTGGGATGGTGGAGAGTAGAAGCTTTTGTCAGGTCGGGTGCTACACGTGAGAACCCACTTCAGAGGCAGATGCCTGGAGTACGGGTTGGTGTGGCTGAGTCCGGCCTGCTTTTTTGGCAGCTCCGGAGCAGAAGAAGATCTCCAGATAGCAGAGAGGAGAAGAAGACTGCCATTCCGAGGAGGCTCAGAGTCAATTTTCCAGGTGTCCTCGCTGCAGATTCGTGTCATCCAAAGCACTGAAATGTCTCATATCCAGGACTCTGAAGGTTTCCACAGCACCTGAAAGCTCTCTCAGGCTTCAATACTGTAGGTCGTGGGGAACCTTCTAAGTTTCCTCCTTCAGTTGTTTTAATATTCCATAAAAGAATGGGAAGAGTAGCTCTCAAACCAGTCCTATTCCAAGACTCCCCTCCAACAAATCCTCTGAAAATGCTGCGTCTTGGCAATGACTTTGCAAATGACTGCTCCGAATGACTAGGAAGCACTAAATGCTAGGCCATTTTAGCCTGGGTCCCAGAAGCCTGGGTTCCACCCACAGTTGGCTGGAACTTTTCTGAAACTTAGCTTTTCTTACATTCTACTTAAGCTAATCGTTCCCACCTCTAACCGCAGAACCACAGGGGACCAAACTCTGTCCTCTGTGGCACCTCCCCACCCACCCTCTTCTTTTGTTTTCACATTTTGGAAAATGCCCCATTTATTATGAACATTTTAGAACTACAAGGGGACTAAAGACCTTCTAGTCTAAGCCCCTAATCTTACAGGGGAAGAAAAAGAATCCCAGGAAGGACAAAGAGAAGGCACACACACTGCCACTCTCCCTTCCTACACATGTGGCAGAAACCACCGTTCAGTTAGAGGAATTTTTTCTACCGAACCTGGATGTGGCCTTAAACTCGAGCTCAACAGAAGGCTCCAGGCAGCCTCTTCATATTTAATCACAAACATGACTGGCATCACACGTTAAACCCATTTGTGGATGCAGTGTTAAATGATGTCAAAGTAATTTGTGGCAGAACAGAAATCGAGACCTGAACCCATGTCGCCTGTCTCTCAGGCCACTGACCTTTCTGCCACATCACAGTGCTGCGCTGACGTCCAAATGTCATGCTTTACATTTGCCCAGCAAATATTCCATTTGGGTGTAAATTTCCCAAAAAACATCTAATCGTGTTTTTGGTTGTTAGCTTTTTTTCTTCTTGATTAATATGCCTGCAGGGCTTAGAAACCAAAGCAATATAAAGGCACACCCCGAGAAGTCATGGTGTCACCCTGCCTCCATCCACTCCATCCCTCCACTTTTAGTAGTTCCTTGTTTACCCTTCCAGGGTTTCTTTGTGCAAATACAAGCAAATTGAATATATATTTTCATTTTCTGCCCTGGTTATACACAAAAGGTAGCACAGTATATACAATTTTAGCACCTTGTTGTGTTTTTTCTTTTTTGTTTTTTTAACTTAATATATTCTGGAAATGGATCTCCCTCGTTTTTGAGCAGGTACATAATCATGTCACCTTTGACATTTAGGTCATTCGAACAAGATCCAATCCACAGTACATGTCTTCTTAAGCCCCACTTTTGTTTCTGCTAGGATTTCTTGTCTTTCTTCCGGCAGTTCGCACCTGAGTCCTTTCTGTTTAAGTGTAAAGATCATTCATGGTCCTCCTCAGAATGTAGGTGAAGTTTTTCTATTATCCATCACACAATATGGCCAACCTTTTTTTTAATTAACTTATTTTAAAAAACCACCCCTATTGAGAAACATTTTTTTTTTTAATCACAGAGACACCTATAAAGTATCATAATGGCATTGGTCAAAGCTTGGGATTTTGGAGTTGCCAAGTATACACATGGAGGCTTCGAAATTAATTTTGAGGACTGAGCCCTGGTTATTGGCTGACATGCTGTCCATCCCACTATTAGAAAGCCAGGGACCCCTCTGGCTCTCAGGGCCTTGGCAGAGCCCCTTCGAATCTCTGACCACCCTAGAACTGACCCACTTAGGCTGGGCTCTGATTAAATGGACCCCAGCAGGCTGGCCCACACTCTTGTGTCAGTTGCCCTAAGTGAGCAGGCCTGATCTATCAGAGGAAAGTGTGGAGTCTGGTCTGGGCAACATCTTTATTACCTTCTGTAGAGGTACGAATCACCGGGGTGCTTTCCAGTTCCTTTCAACTGCCTGATAATAAAGAATGATCCTCCTGTCTAAGGAAGCCAACATCCCTATGGGAAAGCAAATACTGAGGAATTTATATAAAGGAAATATTGGAGGATACAAAGCCTCCTTCCCTTCACAGTACTTCCTTGGATGGCAAATTTCATTGGAAATTTTAGAAAACCAATTTCAGCACGGTGTGTATGGAGACAATGTATTGCAAGACCTTGAAGCTAGCATTTTTGAGGCCAGAAAGGTGGATACACCACGTGGGGATTATTTTTGCATTATTCCTACCACTGGTCCCTGAAAAGCCCTGTGAGGGGACCACACTGGCAATGCTGCCGCATTTGCAGCCTGTGGGGCCCAGGACAGGGCAGGGCCTAGTAAGTCCACCTAAATGCTAGACAAGAAAATTAGCCCTAACAGCACTAATTAGTAATTTATTTCTTCCTCATGCAGCTGAGCACCTAATGACCCAAATCTCGGCGGGGAACAGGGTAGTAGTAGTTCCTTGCTGGACGACCCATCTTGACTTTAGAAGTCGCTATTGTTTTTACATTACCCTCAAGTATTATCATTAGGTGGTGAGCAAAACCAATTTTCTTAATCATCTCCAATCTCCCCAACCTCCTCCACTAGAATAATATCATCAACTAGCTGTACAAAGCAGGCATCTGAGATTTAGTTGAATTAGTAACACCTCAAAGATCATTTAAGGCTGCAGCAATCAGCCTCTAATTTCATCTAATTAGAGAGCAAGATGATTTCCCTAAATCCTCACTAATATTTTGAGTTGACAAACAATGAAGCCGTCCTGATAAGGAAAATAAATGAGTTTCATAAAGCCGCCGCTTTTTTGCTCCCTCAATAACCTGACCGCTATGTCGCACGTACAGATTTAAGTGGCAAAAACAGAATAGATGAGCATCTGTCACAACAGTCATTAGCCAAGAAACCTCCAAAGAAACTCCCCTGAATCATCAGAAACACTTAAACTCTGGGGCCGCCGTCCACCAGGAACCTTGCTACTGCTTTTGTGCTTAAATTCTTAAACACTCAGCGACAGCGACGAATCTTGCTTGGTCCCTTACCATGAGACTACTGAAGTATTTACCGAAGCTAATTTCTGCCAATAAATTATGGCTCATTCCCCAGAGATGTTGTTTCTCGAAGATGCTAAGGAGCATTTAAAAAGAGCGGTCAATAAAATGTTATGGGGAAGTGGCGACCTGACGAAACCTGCTCTCACTTGGTAAATGACAACTTTTTCCATCTGAGACAACATTTGTAGATATGTCTACTTTGAGCACACATAAGGATATTAAAATAAACACAAAATTGTGGACACAATGTTGGTGAGTGTGCTCTATGGAACAAGATGGGAAACACACAGGTGTAGAATGGAGACGAGCAGAGAGGGACGTGAACCAAAAGAAGGCAGAAATGAAGAGAAAGGTTAAGGGGGAGAGAAACTGCTGAGGTAGGCCTGACAAATGGCATGTGACCAGCTCCGCGAGGGAACCTGCTAGGTCAGGGCTTGGGCTGACTGAGTGTCCTGGGAATGTACCTGGCTTTGTCCCAAAGCTCCTCATGCGGTGACCCTGGCAGGGTCCTTCTCCACCTCAGCTTATCTGGCAATATTCTGGAAAGAAAAGAGAAAACCTGTATTAGAGAAGCAGTATGGATAGGGGTGTCCAGTAGGATATTGGGAAATGCTGGGTTTCCTCTCCATTAACAGGAGGTCAGGCAGTGTCCCCTTCACATCTGTCCTCAGCAAAATAAAACGTGCCACGCAGTCCTGCCACTTGCAACAAAAAGAATACCATGGGCAGGATTTGCAAAATGCTTTCTGAAAACTTAAAAGTGTCTCATAATTTATTTTCAAGTGAATAACTCACTTGGAAGTGTACAAAATTCTATTTCCTAGGAAGCTAGGAAAACAACTAACCCCCTTTTCTGAGGAGCAGCAGTATAGCTTATGAAGGCAGAGGTCAGCAAAGCAAAGAGGGCCTGTCTGTTGTCTTCTCTCTCCCCTGCAAGTGCCAAGAACATCCCAGCAGGAGTCTGCAGACCTGTTTGTTTTCAACCAACAAAGGCGATGGTTCTTAAATGGAGGGGCCACATCTGAGCTCCACTGTGTGGGACTCTCTTGGCTCCCTGACCTCTAAGCCACACACCAGTCAGTCCTCTGATTACTTACTGAACCCCATTTGTCAAACTTCACAGATACTTGAGAAGTGCCAAGATGGGGGGTCAGGGGGTCGTGCCTTTCTCCTGTTGATGGGAGGCCAGTGGGCTGCCTGCCTTGGGTGAAGACATCCCTAACTTGGGGAAACTGAGGATCCATTTAAGAGCTAACCTTGATGAAACACCTTCACTATATACCAACAGTGTTCTCAGCACCGATTGTGAATCAGCTCATTGAGCACAACTACTCTAAGTGGTTAGCCCTTTTACAGATGAGGAAACGGACTCCTAGAGAGGACAAGTGGTGGGGGGTGTCTAAGTGTGGACTGTGGCTCCAGCCACCGTCTGCCTGACTTCTCTCTCTCCTTTCTGAAGCTTGCTGATGTTTCTTTAAGCACAAAGCCCCAAATGCTTGGTTAAAAAATGGTTTAATAAATTTTATCATTGTTATCTTCTACAAAATTTGTACTTTTTCCCAAATGTTATCATGTCTTTCCAGTATTTTACCTTTTTTTTTACTTAAAAAAAAAATGGTTCACGCAGGATGCTATAGGATCTCCCTCTTTCCTACCATAGCCTATGCAGATAGACAACCCCAGAGACAGCCAGGACTAAAGGTTTGGGGAGGTGGTGTGCATGATTCTATGTATTTATCATATTATATCTGTGTACTATCTGTATTTATTTATTTAAATACACACACACAAACACACACGCATACACACCTTTTTAACGTAAAAGGATTACACCGAAGATACAGTTCTGCAACTTGTTATTTTCAGTAAACAAAAGGTCTTGAAGTACTTTTAACTCCTCTGTGTGTAGACATGTCATTCTTCCAAGAGAAGCTAATAGTCAAACGTCACCTTATCGGTGGGCACCCCCCACTCTCCTATATAAAATAGCACCCACTCACCTCAGTCATTCTCATCCCTTACTTGGCTTTGTTTTCTTCTTACCTTTTATTAAGCCAAAACGTATATTGCTTTGTTTATTTTCTACCTCCCTCCACTGCAAGAACAGGACTCTGTGTTTTCACAGTTATATCCCGAACCCATAGAGTAGCACTGCACCTAGGAAGCACTCAAGACATATTTTTTGAATGAATGGTATGAGATGACCCTTCAAAAAGGCTTTAACAGATTACATAACCACAATAGTGTATGCATGTCCATTGATCCGCCTAATGTTGCATATTATACAACTTTTTAATTTTTGTTAATCCGAGTTTATTTTAATCCACATTCCCAAGAACTTCTTGAGTAAATTACTGTTCAAATCCTTTTTCCTTTAGCAATCAGATTTGATGTCTTCTTATTTACATGGAAGAGCTCTTTATACACGTGGGCATTGATCTTTTATATCTTATGTGCTGAAAGCATTTAGTCCTATTCTGTCCCTGTGTGTTCCTGGTTAGGCACAAAAGCTTCTGGCTGGCTCCCCAGGGAGCCCCGCTTCTAGGTGGAGACCAAAATTCTAAGGACTTGACACCACCACAAATTGGCTTGTTCTGGATAACCTGGACCTTCCAGAATCATTCAGTCGGTATCCACCATTCACTGAGTCCTACCCTGAATAAGGACGGTTCCCTGGATTGTGCCTCCTCCAAGGCCTCGCACAGTTGAATTAGCTACTGTCCATCTCTCAAGTCAAGATAAAATATTTAAGGAATATGGCTGCAGGACCTGCTGCCCATCCAGGCCTTTATCTATTCTATCCAGCCTAATTATCTGAGAGTTGAATTCTTGGCCTCTGCTCTCCTGGAGTCAAACTAGCTGACCTCCACTTATCCAGCTTGCTGATTAACAGATGCTCCCCTGTTCCCTCTGAAAATGCACCAAGGAAATCTCACAATCAGCTGAATGCTAGCAGCTAGCAAATCCGGGCATTTCCATCTCCCTGGTTATTTGCTTGCTGGGGCTCAGTTGTGTTTTCTCTCAAAGCTATTTATACTAGTTATTAGGTTATTATAATTAACAATTTGATTAAATATGATATAAAGTGATCAAAATAGGGGTGAAAAGAAATCAGTTGTTTCTGTAAAAATTTAGTCGATTGCTTTGGATACGCTCAGTAAATTAGGTGCTAAAAATTGCTGTCATGCTAGGTTTATATGAGACAACTGTAAAAAACTGGGAAATTTCCAAAAATGCCGAAGTTCGGAATTCAGATTGCATCGTAAAGAAAAATCCCTGACTTTACATCAAAAATAGCTAAATGACGGCACCTTTAGTTAGAATAAAATGAGTATCGTAAGCATCTCTTTCTGATTCCCTGCTTTAATACCTTTCTCTAGTAGCTGACCCACTCAAAGTGCATGCTGCAGCCTCAGTGAAGCCTAGTAGCAATGCAGGAGAGCAAGCCCACCCCAGCACCACTGATTCAGGATCTGCATTTTAATTAGTCCCTCCAGTGACTGTACGCACGCAGCACTCTGAAAAGCCCCACTCTGCAGAGTGTTTTTCCTCTGCTTTTATAAGGATGTTAAAATAAATCCGTGGAGGTGAAGAATTTTCTACGCACAGCTTAGCCCATGTCAAAAATTTATTTTAAATTTGATGCTAAGAAAAGCTTTTAGAGCTGGTAGTTTCTTCCCTGCAGACAGTAATAACTATAAATCAAGCTTGCCTTCCTTTTCGCTTTGACCACAAGGAAGCTCATACACAGAGCTTTTACTCAGCTAGGTCACCTGTTCTCGTGTTCTTTTTTAATTTATAGTTCTCCTAGCATGATAGTTTTTTATTATTTCATTGTATATGTTCCTTGAAATTTATTTGCTTTATGCTTTCCCTAATATCATTTTTGGAGAAAAGGGGGAAGATGGAGAGATAGACACTCCTAAGTCTAGCCCTGAGGAACTGAATTTAACCTGATCCTTACCTCCCTTCCTGAACTCGGCTCCTGCTCCCCCCCAACCCCGTACACGAACAGCATATCCTAACCCAACTATTCACCCCTTTCCATTAGCCAGACATTAGCCTTTTTTCTTGAACTCTCTGATCTTCCACAGCTCAGCCCAGAATTTACACCTCTCTTTTTAGTGGTTTTCCCTAGTCATCACCAGAGATTCTTTCCCCTCTAAGCTCTAAAGAGCACTCTGTTGGTATCCCCAATAGAAATTCACGGTTAACCAAATATTGCATACGTAGCTTGCAAGAGTACATTAAAGAGAGGGGACCCACATCCTTTGGGCACTCTGAAGAGCCTACTGTGTGGTAAATGCTACCTTAATGAATGGATAAATTCTATGTGTAATAGAATAAAGTACATATGACAAGAATTTCATTTGATTTAAATTTTTTTTAAATTGACAGAAGTAGCCATTCTGAAAGGTAAAACAACCCATTATTTTTACATTTTCTGATTTACTCATTATCTGAAAAGTTTACTCAATATTTGTAAGATAACAAGTACAAATGATGTGAATTTTAAGTCAAGCCAAGTGGGTATTGAGATGGCCAGTAGAGAGAGTCAGATGTCCGAGTGACAGAAGAGATTTGGATGAGTGCTAGAAGGGATTTCCATTTTTCCCAAAACGCACTGCTCACCTGGGGCTTCTGGAACCATTTTTAAAGACTTGGAGCCTTTAGCCAAGAGTTTTAGGGCCAAAAGTTCCCCACAGACTGCCTTACAAGGATCTGCCAGGGAATAAGTTAACGTTAATTCTATGCTGCAAGGCAGAGCAACGCAGCAGCAGACAGACAGCCTGGCACCCAGCCATTCAAGAAAATGGGACATCTGTGTGTGAGCCAAAACATCCCACTGACCTTGAGCTGAAGGGATGAGCCTCCGGCAAGGACCATTAAAAGGCTCAGGCTCCCTAAGCAGAAAATGAATGGCCCAGACAAGTGCAGGAGAATGGCCCATGCCATGTTAGCCAGTCTGGGACACAGCAGTAATTAATAAAATCAACTTACTTAGGGGACACAGGGAATAATAAAGTTGATCAATTCTCTCTTCTACTGAGATCAGTATAGTACTGTCTGAGAGAAATGTAATTCAGGCTACAAAAGTAATTTTAACATTTCCAGTAGTTGTATTAAAAAGTGAAAAAGAAACAGGTGACATTCATTTTAATAATATGCTGAAAATAATAATAAGCTATATTTAACCTAATATACCTAAACTATTTCATTGAAAGCATTTCAATATCTAATATGTAATATATTATGAGTAAGATATTATATCCATTTTACATAACAAATCTTTGGGATCCACATCTTAATTTGGACTGGCCACATTTCAAGCACTCAATAGGCACCTATGGCCAGTGGTTACGATAATGGACAGTGCAACCTTTAGGTCCCCAAAATACAAAAGTGGTGAATTAAGCACCTCTACACAATGGGAAAGGTCCCGGATTGTAGACCAAAGCTTCTGGCTTTTATTTCTACTCCTTGGCTTATCACTTAGCTCTAGGCACTGGAAAGGCCTTCTAACCTCACTGAACCTCTCCTTATCAGGAAAATGTTGATGAGTAATCCCTACCTTTCAAGTTTGCTGGGATGAATGTATGCAGAGTACCAAGTGGCCATAGTCCCCCGGAGGACATTCAATAGCGACAATGTACTGATAACATACGGAGAAGGACTGTAATGTTAACTGCAGTGAGAGGGAGAAAACCCTCTAAAGCAAGGTAGAGCCTCATATTTTTCCTGGTTTAAAAATCACAAGAAGAAGAGGAGTGTTTCATCCTAATTTTCCTTAATTTTAAAGTACATTATTCCAATAGGTGGTATTCCTTTGATGAAAATACGCAGATTGGAGAAATCCATGTGCTGTTACATTATCATCTTCAAAGCAAAGAGCCAAGACATTTTGAATGTGCCGCAGAAGAATATTCGGAGAAGGTGGAAAGTAAATACCTTTCACCAAGAAATGTTTTACCTCATACTATTATTTACACAAAATGATTTCAAGATCAAGAAATTTAAAAGACAGTGTCTAGGGGTGCCTGAGTGGCTCAGTTGGTTGAGTGTCTCCCTTTGGCTCAGATCATGATCCCAGGGTCCTGGGAATGAGCTCTGTCTGCATCAGGCTCCTTGCTCAGTGGGGAGCCTGCTTCTCTCTCTCTCTCTTTATCTATAAAATAAATAAATAAAATCTTTAAAAAAATAAAAATAAAAATAAGTAAACAACAGTGTCTATTGTCAAGTGGTTAAATAAAATACCTGAAAATGTTCAGTCTTCTTGAGACCCACAACAGTGCTAAACTTAACATCTCATGTGCTTCATTGTCCTTTTGTCTTTGGTCCTTCATGGGTGTAATTGGGGGCTTGGTAATTCAATGCACATTTTTACTTATTCAAAAGTTGTATTTGAAAATGTCTTGGAAGAAGGGGAAATGAGTTAGACATTTAGGAATTAGGAAGTTATTCTAGAAGTGAAGAGTTGTTTTATGTCAATTTTAATAATAATAAAAAAAAAAGAACAGATTGTCAAGAGACAAATTGTGAAGAGACAATTTCCTGGCCTTAAGCAAAAGTAGAACAGAATCAATTTGGTAGGTAGAAGTGGAGCTTGGACAATATAGGAATTCACTGTCCTCCAGAAAACTCTAAGGTCAAAATAATTACCAGAGAGCCTGGGGAAGAATGTATGTTATGAAATGAAGACACAGGGTGCAGAAGGGCAATTTCTCAAATCACTGCCAGGGGAAAAAAGGAATCGTTTTCAAAGGACAAGCAGAGCAGGAAGGTAAGAATATGAAACTAGAGGGAAGATACCAGAATGTTTTCCTGGAAGGCAAGAATAATTAGAAAAGACAGTAGTTTCTCTCTTCAGAACAGAAACATAACTCCTGGAATGCATCTAGAAGAAGGTGGGTCAAAGACACTGCAGTCCTTGGAGAGGTCAGATGTGAACTGTGGCTGACTGCTTCCACCTAAGTAAGTGAAAAAGAGGGGCTGATGGACACTGACGGCAGAGGGAACAGAACGACATCCTGTGTGGTAAAGCAAAGAGCAATCTTGCTTATGAAGTTATTTGAGACAGGATTCTTATAGGCTGACATCGTTCACTAGTAATTGTTAGATATCTGTTGCATTCCTGCCTCCAGCTCTCCACACTTTGCCTTGCTTTTTTCTTTCCTGTTGCCACTGACAATTCAAGCACCAGCTCTTCCTTCCTAAGAATGAGGAAATTCTACAGACCCAACATATCAAATGGTTAGATTAGAAGGTACTGCTGGTGGGGGGAAAAAAGACACCTTGGGAAAAATTCCTTCCATTTAGCAAAATTCAAAATAGTATTTCTATAAGATTGGTTATTGCCACCTGTTTTGTCCTTTTTTTCTTTAGGAAGTTTTGAACGACACAAATTTTCCAGAGGACTTGTAAAAGTTGTTAACCAGATATGGAACTAATTTCACCACATGACTTCTTGAGGTCAAAAGCAGTAAAGTGTGGCTCTTACAAAGGAACTCCTCTCTCCTCATGCTGTTTGGCACAGGCCACCATTTCATGCCTCTGCAGCCCTACAGGATGAAGCCAAGATAAACTCCCCATGCAATCTCACTCTGCCGTGTTTATAATCTACACTCACTACAATGTTATGTGTTTCAAAATTGCCCAGGGTCTTTTTGGCAAGTTATTATCTATCAGGACGAATCAGTAGAGGAAGACACCACCTAATCAGTGGCTTTTAAACCTTTTTTTTTACCTTGACCCATGGTACAAAATGATTTTTATATCTTGACCTTGCACACACGTTTGTAAACTAGACAAAAATATTCACAAACTGAATCAAGAGAATCATGAAACAATACTTTCTTACCCTGATACACCCCAAAATTTCAATCCCAGCTCTTTTTCGTTAAAAAAAAAAAAATGAAATTGTTGCTGCACACTATGTTGGACACTGCCCTTCAATGGGTCATACACCTGTTTGAAAAACACTGGCCCAGAAGCTGTGACTGCGCTTCCCAAGTTGCAAGGCCTTCCACAATCTCATCCCATTTCCCTGTTTTATATGAGTTCCCACTTCTCCTAACACAGCTTTAAAAATAATACGACAATTTCCTTTTATTGGGCACCTACATTGTGACAGTTTCTGTATTAGAGATTATACATATAGTATCTCTAATACTCATTACCCTGTGATGAGAGCATGATTTCCTCTCAAATGACAAAGAAGAAACTGAGGCTCAGGGAATTTGATCAAGTGAGTGACTGAGCTAGAACTTGAACTAAACTGGGTATAATCCCAGAAGCCCTTCTCTTTCCACAGGAAAACAGTGGCCTGTGTGTCTCCCTACAGTCCCTCTGCTCATTTTGCCTGGAACCCACCACATTCATGTTGTTCCTTTATCTGGAAAGCCCTTCCACCTTCTGCCTCTGGCTCACATCTGTCTATTCACATTTCTGGACCTACCTCAAAATCTGCTTTTCCTAAGAAACCACCCAGATGACATTGGCCCATGTTTTACTACCTTCTAATTCTGGTAGATAGTAAATCTCAGAGGTTAGAACTCAAGCACAGGAACCAGACTGCCAGTTTTTTGTTTTTTGTTTTTTAAGATTTTATTTATTTATTTGATAGAGAGAGAGATCAAAAGTAGGCAGAGCAGCAGGCAGAGAGAGAGAGGGAAGCAGACTCTCTGCTCCCTGCTGAGCAGAGAGCCCGATGCGGGACTCAATCCCAGGACCCTGAGATCATGACCTGAGCCGAAGGCAGAGGCTTAACCCACTGAGCCACCCAGGCGCCCCCAGACTGCCAGTTTTAAATGCTAATTCAGTCACATAGAGCCTGGTGATGGTATTAACCATCTGTGTCTCCATTTTGTCCTCTGCAAATGGAGAGAATTACTGCTGCTACCCTTTAGGGTTTTTGTCAAGATAAATTAGTTAGCAGTTAACAGACACAGAGTGATTTTTATAGAAGCTGGTGGACAGTAAGTTTTTAATAAATATTATCATTACTTCCTATCCCTTATTTATGTATTCAACATGTGTGTGTCTTACTTTTCTGACTAAATTTTTTTTTTAATATTTTATTTATTTGACAGACAGAAATCACAAGCAGGCAGAGAGGCAGGCAGAGAGAGAGGAGGAAGCAGGCTCCCTGTGGAGCAGAGAACCTGATGCAGGGCTCGATCCCAGGACCCTGAGACCATGACCCAGACTGGACCACATTTCTATGTATAGTTATATCCCAGAGTTACATAATCTCTGACATGCCACAGTATGCATTTAACAAGTCAGAATTAAGCATTTCAAAACTGACCAATACCAGATGAAGAAATTTGTTTTAGCCAAGGAACAGCCAGTGAGGACCTGATAGCCTTCGTATTTCTGAAGGTAAATATTGATGACCTTTGGTGATCTTTTTTTTTTTTTTTTTTTTTTTTTTGAGAAACTCACCAGGACGGTTTTGAAGGTCCCCATGTAGAACAGCTCTTGGGGAGATCTGTGGTGCAGATCCACTGTACCCCATTCCATGACTAAGCAGACACAGATTTCATAGATTATGGACTGAGACTGGGAGATGCAAAAATTTACATCTTTTTATTTTTCCCAAGCTGATGTTATTTTAGCTCTTGAACTTTCATTTCCATTTCATTAAGTTGACTTTGTCTCTTCAGAGTAGAAGCTGTCATTGTAACTGTGATTCCTACCCTCTCACTTCACTTTCTCTCCTTCTTGACTGGGGTAGTCTAAGTTCCTAAGCCCAACTGGAGCAAGGATGGAGTGAGACATAGGACAATAAATTCTGGAGCTTTTTGCTACCGCCAGGCCTTAATGAGCCTGCAAACATGGCACCAAAAGGTCAATGTGTCATATGGGTCTCTGCAGAAAATAGGACATTTTGAATTCACTCAGTACAACCACTTTCTTTGCCCATGGTTTTCTTTTTTAACCTCACCCAGTTTGATCCATTCTGCAAACACCTGCCCCTCATAACAAGCACTTTGCTGTAAGGAAGTGACAGTTACAGCAAAGGCACAGACCTCCAGCCTGGCTGACTTTTGCTACTAGTCATAATGGAAACATTTTTTTTTTCCTCACAGAAGCACAAAACAGCAAACACAGAAAGAGTCACAAAGAGAAATCCCACAGGAAAAAGCATTAGGAACATCAAAAGAAAATCACATATCTTACTGTATTTATTATTTTTTCCAAGAAGTAACAGTGTGAGATCCCTTAGATATCTGCCTGTAGGGAAAACATTTCTGTTCCACTAACAAAGCTTTTATTGATTTTGATGGAACCAAAACACTGCCCCCTCTCTTTGGAATTTCGCTTGTTAAATGCTGGTCCTCAGAATGCGGTTCGGCACTCTTGCTCCCATATTTGTTGGCCTGGTTCAAGGAAGATTGGTTCAAGGAAATATGGATAGAAATGACAGCTCCCTGGGAAGCAGGATATTTTTTTTCTAGAAAGCTACTTGAGTAAGTTTCAGCTAAAGGATAAATCATCCTCAAACTCTACCTGCTCTATTGATGGCTCATGGAAAGTTCTAAAAGAGCCTGGACACTCACTGGTTGCTCAGAATTCTTGGAGTTATAACCTTGTCTGACTGATTGTCTGATTTCACTCCAGAATCTTTCAGTGCGTTATATTGCATGTGCTTCTACAAATCAGGGGACAGTCAGCCAGGTCTGAGGATTTTATAGCATCCTTCAAAATATTGGTAGCAGACTAAGATTGTAAAATTATATTCTTGGCTTTAACCCAAAGCAGTAGGTACTGGGGTGATCAGGATAGTGCTAAATATAAATTTGGAGAAATTTCTTTTAGGAACCACACACCCACTTTAGTTTGTGTTCTGAGACTGGTTCTCCCAGGCTGCTTGGGACATCTCTGAAGACCAGATCTGCTACCACAGCCACAAGCTCAAGTGGCCAATCAGTTTGGCTTATTGCAAACCCAGTTTAGGGGTCCAGTGGGGCTTATGACAAAGACAGATGTTAAGTACTACATGTTGGTATTACTTACAAAAAATAGTTATGTTTGTTAAGAAATCATAAATAATGTATTTCACTAAATAATTATTCAGCGATAACAAGACAGAACCAAAGAAAACAAAACAGAATAAAATCTTTCTGATGTACCGACTTTATTTTGATGTCTCTTTCTCACAATCTCCATGTAATTATTTTAAAAGTAAATTCTATTTCCAATAATAAATTAATGTCATCTTTCCTCTACCCTGCTGAAAGTTCTAAAATGAGATCAACCTGCAAGTCAGTTTGCTAGCTTTTAGGGTTTCTAAATAATCTGCCTGTTCCTTCTAGAATGGTATAAGTAGCTCCTCCTGCAGTAAATTTTTTTCAGCAAAATCATACTTTTGAGATTCTTCTTTTCAAAGCAGAGCTCTCCCTTTGAACTTCCCTTTCCAGGAATTCTACCCAGGGATGAACCAGTGTCTACTCTAAGCCTATTGAAAACTATCCTTAACTTTTACATACCAGAGGCTTATTTTCACGGAATAAGCATCATTGGATATAGAGTTAGAATACATTATGAGGAAAGAACTTCAGAAGGTCTATACTGAACCTATTCACTCAAACTTTGGAGCAGGGGGCTGGCTGGGGGGGAAGAAAGGACCTAATTCAGGGAGTTGATGAAATCTGGGTAGCCAGAGGCTATAGTCCTGTGCTCATGGAAAGTGAGGAAGAAGGAGAATTAGGTGTCCTTTTCCATCCCACTGGGTGTGGTGGAATATTGTCTGTCCTAGAACCCTGACCTAAGCTGTTTAGGTCCCTGTGAGAGGTCACAACAGATGAGGAGAAAGAGAGAAGGAGAGTGATGAGACATTCCAAAAACTCATAGACTACATCTAAGTCAAAGACAGGTACTCCCCAAAATGGCGCCATGGCCCAGAGATTCTGGGTCAGGTTTAACCTACATGAACAACAGCATGTTGGCATGAATGACAAGGTGATGTCATGTTACTCCCTGGTGTTCAACTCTCCAGTGGTTCCCTTTGTTCTCATGATGAATCACCAAAACGTTCCAAGTCCTATTGAACCTGCAGATTTGACCTTGACATAGCTCACAGACTCCCTCTCAAGCGACCTCCCTCTCCATCTTTGTGCTGAAGCCACAGTCACTTTTCTGATATTCCCACTCAGTTCCTGCTCCTCTCAGGACCTCCTCTGTCTAAAATGCCTATTCCCCCCAGCCCCGCACCAACTCCAATATCACTTGTGTCAATTTTTCCTGGAAGCCAACCTGATCTGTCATCCCTACACCTTCTCTTTAGGCACTTGATATATTTGCTATTAAATTATAATTTGTCTAACGGCCGTCTTCTGCATTAGACTAGAAAACGGATGAATGCAGGAAGTAGATCTGCCCTGAATTCTCAGCATCTAAGACAATGCCTGAGTCACAGAGGGCGCTCAGTAAACCTTTGCTGAGTGAACACCCGAAATGAATGAAGTTTTGTAGGAGGACATGGGGACACTTAAGTTAGTAACATGGTACATTTCTAGCATTCTGTAAAACCCCACATTAATGTTTCCTAAATACCGACTGTAGAGAGATTTTATAAATTATAAACAAAAGAGATCTCTTAACTTACAGAATAATTTTAGTCTATCTTCGAAGCCAGAATATAGCACTTCCGTTAACAGTCATGGGAGGCAAAGAGAAAAAATACGTAGAAAGATAAAAATAACTGTCCCACGATTCATGTGCTATGCCTTTCCACCATTTAATTCAGTGGATTAGTGGATTAAGTCAATTTTAGTTTAGTGGATTTTTAAAATTTAGAATTTCATGTGTGCAATTTCCTGCTTTGTTAGTATAGGCAGTACTCATGGCTGAAATGGAACAGAAAAAACTCTCTGGGCCAGAATTCATCATGACCAAGGGACAGGACTGGAACAGGTGTCAGAGTGATCAGAGATAATTACCAAAGTAGATACAAATGATCGTGATTCTTTTCCCTACATGTAGCTGAGTTTCATCAAGAGCAGCACTTCTCAAACTTTCATGTGCATTAGAAAGGGAATCTGGTTAAATGGCAGATTCTGATTCAGTCAATGAGGAGTGAGGCCCAAGATTCTGTATTTCTAACAAGCTCCCAGGTAATGTCTATCCCATTAGGTCAAGGATTACGACTTAAGCAGCAAGCAAGGGGCTAGGGCAGACAGGACCGGTCACAGGTGGGCACAGGTCAGATGGCACCATCACACTCTGACGCAAGTGTGAAGTAAGGATTCTCCTCACTGAAATGTAGTGTCAGAAAGTGCCAAATATAACATATTTTAGAGGCTAGCTAGGCCACTTGGAGAGGTGAAGAGCAAAGACCATCTGTCACCAGCAGAGGGAAGCAGAGGGCAGGGTAAGTGGCACAGGACTCCCCAACAAGCCAAACACCCAGATAGCAATTCCACTAATGCTCAGAGACTAGGTGAGAGGGCACCCAAAGAGTCAGCAGTGTGGAGAGAGGTTCACATGGATCAGAATAAATGCACAGGACAGAGCACTTTGTAGCAATGGAAGCAACACCCATCACTGAGTCAGGAGACTCAGGATTCAATTCAGACAGAAGCTGAAACCTTCTGTTTCAGTAAAACAGGAAGGAGTGCGAAGCATGGTCCCTAATGGATGTTTCCATCCTTCACATTCTGTGATGAGTGCTTCTTATTCAGACTTTGAGGAAACTGGAGGTGTCCCTATCCCATAGGCAAGGGATGGAAGTCTAAGGGAGGACAAATACTGTGAAGAAATGGCTGGTCACCAGGATGCAAGTCCCAAATGGACAGGCAGTGATTGGTTTGGTCTAAAGGTCAGCGTTCTGCTGAGGCTGTGGGGATTTTTTGTCAGTTTTAGGGGTTTTTTGTTGTTGTTGTTGTTGTTGTTTTTTAATCAAAGATTATGTGTAAATTGGTTTTAAAAAGCCAAAGAGGAGGCATCTGGGTGGCTGAGTCAGTGAAGCCTCCAACTCTTGGTTTCTGCTCAGGTCATGATCTCAGCGTGGTGAGATTGAACCCCACATGGGCTCTGTGCTCAGTGCAAGTTGACTTGAGATTCCCTCCCTCTCCCTCCAGACCTCCCTCTGCTCACACTCGCTTGCTCACTTGTGCTCATGCTCTCTCTCTCTCTCTCAAATAAATAAATAAAATCTTTTTTTAAAAAGCCAAATAGGACAAAAAGGCTTATAACCAATAGTCTCTTGTCCACATTATCCTCCTCATCCTTTTCCCCAGAAGCAATGTCTTTTAATTATTTTACTGTTTCTTCTCCATATTCACCTCCATATTTCCAAATAATATGTACAATATAATCCTGTTACTTGACTCAGTAGCTTTTGACTTTTTCCTATGGTGGATTAGGATATTAATCCAATCATACCATCTCTTCCCTTCCATTATTCTCCAAATATAGTATATCTTACTTTTTTAGATTATATCAAATTTCGCTGTTTCCATTATTATGACTATCTATTATTTAAGTAACCTACTGTGATTATACTTAATTTTTTGTACAACTATCTGTTTTTTCTGGAATAATTGTCTTTTTTTTTTTTTTAATTTGCTTCGTTTCCTTTGACCAGCTGACTAAATTTCCCACACTCTCCAACAGCTCTGTAAAATGTCTCTTTCAAAGACAGTTTTCCACATTGGGGAACTGTCAGATTATTCTCAGGTTCACCTTTTTTGTGTTGGATCCTGTTTTGTGAATTCCATCCTTCCTCTTGGGTATTTTTCCTATTTTAGTGGAGTATATCCTCTGGTAACATCCACAAACCTTTACTCAGCTATCAGAAAGGATGAATACCCACCATTTGCAACCACATGGATGGGAACTGGAGGGGATTATGCCAAGTGAAATAAGTCAAGCAGAGAAAGACAATTATCATATAGTTTCACTCATATATGGAACATAAGGAATAGCATGGAGGACCACAGGGGAAGGGAGGGAAAACTAAATGGGAAGAAATCAGAGAAGGAAACAAACCATGAGAGACTCTGGACTTCAGGAACCAAACTGAGGGTTACAGAAGGGAGGGGGTGGAGGGATGGGTAACTGAGTGATGAGCATTAAAGAGGGCATGTGTTGTGATGAGCACTGGGTGTTATATGCAACTAATGAATCGTTGAACACTACATCAAAAACTAATGATGTACTATATGTTGGCTAATTTAACATAATAAAAAAGGAATAAAATAAATAAATACTGATGAACAAACTAATCATTTATGCTAACTTTGCCTTAAAGCCTATCATTCAGGAGATAAAACAAATGGGCAAAAAAGACATTATTCTTCAGCTGTTGTTGAATTAGGACTGTGTGACATGCTCTGCCAACCCATTTCCTTCACCATTTTAGTTTACTTTGCATTCTTGCCCAAAAATAACAGCCCCCTACCCCTCCCACACCCCACACACCACCCCCTCCCCACGCTGTAGCATAGGGATTCCAGGACACCCAGAGTGCCAGAAACAGCTGCTGCTGAAAACGTGGCAGCATTGGCTTCATGCCTCCATCCTCTGGTCCAAGACATAAAAAATTGGAAACAATGTGGAGAATAGCTGGGCAGAGAACAAGGAAGAGCATTGTCCTTCTCTCACCGATGTTTGGAGAAGTCAGGCAGTCTGTTTTTAAGTAAATAGACTTGCTCTAATGGAGCAATCTGTCAAAATAAGCTGGGCTGCTTAGAGGGGATGGGAAGGTGCAGCACCGTTTCCCTCTCCCCTGGGAGCTATTTATTTGCAAGGGATGACAAATGAGAGTGAGGCAGAAGCCTGTGGTAATGACACTCAAAGCGAGAAAAATAATAGCGTGAGGCTTAGGATGGGCTCATCCTAACTCGATGTATAGATGGGTTTTGTGTGTTTAAATAGCTAGCCCTCCCATTTGCATCTCAAGTGCTCCAGAGAAGGAGCAGACAAATGCAGAACCATCACTAGGTGGTTTCTAGTCAGTGGGTTTTGCAAGGAGGGAGAGGGGGCACAATGAGCAAATTAATGAGGAGAAGCTAAGTCTCTGCAGGTTGTCTCCCTCTTTACTAATGGAGGGGGGAACAAACCAGAAGTTTGCTTCATCACCACATAGTACTTGACAAAGGAGTACCGTATTTACATCGGGAGGTCTATGCAGCAGGGAGTGGGTTGCAGGGGGACGTGGAGGAGGGCAATTACCAAATGCTCACATGAAAACTCATATTTTGGACTTTACCCACAATATTCACTGCTGGTGAAACAACACAGTGAAAGGGCCAGGTGTAGGTTAACTCTTTTAGTTTGTGCCAGAACCTTGAATTCTCTGGAAAGAAGAAAAGGATTTAATGTAAACTACAAATGCTTTAATCAAGTGGCTTTCTTCGCATACCATGAAAGCATTTTGAAACATTCAAATAAAAAAAAATTCCCTTATTTTCTGAAAATATAACCTCTTAAAACACCAAGGACGCTGCCAGACCAAGTCCCATCAAGTAACAAGGCACAATAAGAAGCTTAAAAGGGGTACGGATTAAGTTACATTTGTATGAATAAGCTCTTTTTTTGTTGTTCAGGTCTCAATCCTTAAATGATCCTATCTCGTGCATGGAAGGTGTCTCCTCATTAAATTATACATTTAAATCCTCAGTGTGGGTCCCAGACCCAGAAAGTCCCCAGGGCTCACCAACATTTGGAGACAAATACCTACATCAATGACTATAATTCAGTTTTCTGGCCCATTGTCCCCACTGGCAGGACCCTCCCCTCACCCCAGCCAGGTGTTGCTGAGATGCCCAGGACCGTGTCTCATGTGCAGAGGAGAAGCCTGCACATGCTACCTGCCGGTGAGCACAGAGACAGCCCCACAGTAGGCACCTTCTGTGGGGACGCCCTTCTTGCCCCGGTGGTGTCTCCAGGTTCTCAAATCCGCAAAGCACACCGCTGCCTAAAGATGCCTCAGCTTCAGGCCTCACTGGTCAATGCCATGCTGGTTCCACAACAAAAAACTGAGAGGGCCTCTCTCCAGTGCCGTGTCCCACTTTGTTCCTTGGGGCTTGAAACTGCCTGAGGGAGGCCCCACATCTCATAAAAATTTTTCATGAAGACATCTTCACCCGCTTCTGCCTTCTGCTTCTCTCTCTACCTGTCTCAGATTGAGACCAAGACCCCGGGAATGGATAAACACCGCTCTTCCCTCACTCGAAGGCGCCCACATGTCCTCCTTCCCAGACATATTGAAGTACCCATGCAAATTAATTCCCTGAGGCCTTCCCTCCCATTTCACAAACTTGCCAAGATATATCTGAACCTTAACATCCCGCTTTATCTTGTCTCTCACACCCAGGCACCAGGTCCTGGAAATTTTTCCTTTATAAGTCTTCACCCCGACTCTCCTTTCCTTCTCCTCTGCCTCCATCTTCATTCAAGCTCCTCTCTCTCTGCTCCTGGCTTACCCCAGAAGTTTGCTAATTGGAATCACTGCTCTGCTAATTCAGCCTAAAAGCTGCTCCTAAAACAGTAATCCTCAGATGCCGCCTTAAACACATAAACTTTTTGCTGTAGTTTCTGACTTTCAATTGGCCATACAAATCAGGTACGTTACAGTGGAGAGAATGCTAGCCTTGGAATCAATCACCCTGTGTACAAATCTTCTGTGCTTGAATAATTTCCATAACTTTAATTGCTTAAAATTTAAATTTCATCTTCTGTAAAATGTGATATTAGTATGTGCTTCATAGGTCTATTGTTTAAAAAAAGTTAAATCATGAATATGAAGTTTAAAAAAACTGTGAACTACAAATGTAAATAATAATGTTATAAAAATTCAAGTGCTTCCCTTAGAACTGAAGTCCTCCATAAGCTGGCAACCACCCACGTTCCAACCTTTTCTCCAGTTACTCCCATTTCCAAACCTCCTGCCTGGACTCCTCTCTCTGTTTCTCATCCTTCAAATGTTTCTTTTACTTCCAGATAATGCTAGTTGCTAGAACATAAAAAGCAAGATGTCATTGCCTTAATATGAGAGTGGTTTATTGCTTGCTCACTTAAAATCTAACACAGGTATTCCCACTTGGCATGTGGGTCTCCTCCAAGTGATCTTCAGGATCCTTCTCTCTACGGCCCCACCATCTTTAACATGTGGTTTCCAGGGTCACTTCGAAAGGAAAGAAAACATGGAGAATCGCACATGAGAGGTTCTTCTGGGTCAGGCCTGGAAGGGGCTCAGGTCAGAGCTGAGTCACAGAACAGCATCAAATGGGGGGCAGTGGCATGTCTGATAAGAAGAGGACACAGATTTGGAAGACAGCCAGCAACTCTGTGCCACTACCTCAGATACTCAACTAGAGAACAGTTGCCAGAATGTGTTCCCCGAGTATATCCTCCAATGACTAGGTTAGATAACCTCACTTCATTCATGAAATCCTTTTAGAGCGTTCTAGCAGATCTCATTCTCCAGATTCAAACTCCTGACACACATTGATTATATTATGCTTTGACTCATTAGCCTCCTTTCTGTTAAACCACAAAGACGTTTATCAGATCTCTTTCTTCTCAAACTCTCTGGAACATTTAAATCTGAATCTGTCAGAATCAATGAATCTTGATGAGACACCTCCCCACATTGATGTCCATAATTTTGGCCCTTCTCCTGACCCCAGGGAGCTCTATGGCTGGCTCAGTTCTTTTTTCCATAGCATAACTGTGAGAGTCTCCCAAAGCAGCATTCTTCTGGCAAAAGAGGCTGGGAGGATGTCATCTGGCCTCAGACCTCACCTCTGGTTGGAAAGAAGCTGACCCCTGCCCAGAGATCTTCCAAAGTATCTAAAGCCTCTTCAGCTGTTGAGTTGCATGATGTTAACAACACAGACACAAACACAGACACAAAACATAATAGCGTTTATACTTGTTGGTAGCCAATGATCCACAGTAAGAAGTTGGTAATATTGGCTATAGAAATAGTAGTAATTAAACATTTAAGGAAGTAAGGTGGGGAAGAATAGAAGATGTAAAAAATGTTTCTGTCTACTTTTTATAGTGTTCATTACTCAGACAGTAAAGTTTATGTAGTTTTCTCCCTATCGATGACAACATGTGTACTATTCACCCTTGTCTGTTCTTCATTGGTTTGGGGAACAAATGAGACTCTATGAGATGAAGATAAGAGTATGATTTAGAGATGGAAGAAAATTGGGGAATTCATCAGTAATTGCTTACAGAACTTTGAAATATGAAAAAAATTACCAGAATTCCAAAAACCCACCTGCAATTGTAAAATAGCCTCCAATTCCCTCACCTCTCCTTCACCTGGGAGGGAACTCAGATGCCCAGAGCTCACGGGACAATTTGGAATTCCCTACTGTGAAATCTCTATAGCAGTTGCTCCCCTACGGCTCTGAACAGCCCCATGGTGAAGGCTTCGGGTTCTCGGGGCACAGCAGCGGGCTCAGCCCATCCTTTTGAAGAGACACAAGCCTCACTTCTCGTTCCGCTGGTGACAGCATGGAACGGTGTAAACGAAAGGCTCCTTCACATTTATTCATGCAGCTCAGCTCCTGTCCTGTTGATGTTCCCGAGCAGATGTGCAAGTGCTCAAAGACAATTAAATTATGATTCATGCTCCAGGACGCCTGCTAAGGCAGGCTGCCTGGCCCTGAGCGAACACCTATTTTAGCAGTAGCTGATGTTTCCCTTTGGTTGAGGACCAAGTCGGACCAGGCAGGGCTTTGAAGTTATTTCTGTCTCGGTGGATTAGAGGTATCAAAAGAAGCAGCTCCACAAACCTTTTAACAAATATTTACAATCCTGCGCTAAACAACCTCCACCGTACCTTAACCTTTACCGTCTTGTGAAATGCTTGCCAACCTCCCTGCCAAACTCCCGCGCCTGCCAGAGTGGGAGAGAGGGCCCGGCTCGGAGGAAAACAAGTACAAAACGGCAGGGCGTCCGCTCTTTCCGCCCTGGAGGGGCACAAGGCCTGTTGGTGCTGCCCAGCCCAGGAGGGGCCTCTTCCCCCGTCCTCCCCACACCTCAGAGGGGTACTGCTCTGCCCCTGCGGGAGGGTTTCCCCTTCTCGGCCAGGGTGGTGGGAAGTGGTGTATTCACCTCGGGGGAGTCGTGGAACTGCCCTGAAGCCGGTTTGCAAATGTGCCTGAGGGTGGCCGCAGCCAGCCCAGGAAAGCCAGGACATGACAGGGAAGCTACAAGGAAGACGGTTGGGAGGCTGGAGGCCAGAGGCTCGGGGTTTTAGTCAGTTAGAAGGCTA
Organism: Meles meles; assembly: GCF_922984935.1. Lineage (NCBI taxonomy): Eukaryota > Metazoa > Chordata > Mammalia > Carnivora > Mustelidae > Meles > Meles meles. The sequence goes on along the minus strand of NC_060071.1, from coordinate 91,209,609 downwards.
CAGCACTTCTTGTAGTTTCTAATAGGCCTCCTTCGGTGGGAACTGCTCATTCCGGAATTCTTTAGTTGCTTCCTAAATACTGTAGGGGTTAATTAAATGGATGACCAATGTTTTGTTTTTCTTTTTTTAGTTTACTTAGGACTCCTCACCTCATAAGCACGAAGACCTCACAACAAAAATAGATGGAGACCAAAAAGATACCTGAAGAAAGCCGGCAGGCGGGATACCAGTGGTCCAGTCCCTGGCTTATCTCCATCCCGACTTCTCCGGGGGTATCCGTGACACCACACCTGTGGAGTCAGGCCCAAGTCGTTAAAAGAAACTCAGAGCACTGGGGAGATGCCCCAGGTGGTTTTCATCGGCAGCAGAGGCCTCCATCAGAGAAATTAGCCAAGGCAGAGCTTTAGAGAAACCGATGGCAGCTACTGACTTAAGAGCCACCGTGGTTTTGCAGTAAAGCCCTGTGACGTGGTGCCTGCAGCCCCCCAGAACTTACCGTGAGACCCTGAAGGGACCTAGAAGAAGCCTCACAGCAGCAACAAAAGCAAGAGCACGAAGTATGCGCTATACTGTTCACAGGACCAGCAACTGTTATCTCCGGCTGTTGTAGCCCAGGACATGCAAATTAGAAGCATGTGAGCTCAGAGGTTTACTGGTTGTGGTCAGGGCCAGGCATTTAATTCATTCGTTCATTCATTCATTCATTCACCAAATGCTTATTATTTCAAGGCACTGGGTTAAGTGTCTTGTGAAACAAAAATAAACTACGCGTAGGTCTTGCCTCTAAAAGCTTACACTAATCACTACGGTAAATACACAAATAGCTATAGTACAGGTTAGAATAGGTCATCATGTAGTCAGAGAGTGTGCATTGTCTCAGGTGGCGGAGAGGGACGATCTCTGTATGGGGGGAATTAGGAAAGATTTTACATGGGAGCTAAGAGTTGAGGTAAAATTAGTGCATGCGAAGGTGACGCAGAATGTATTCTCAAGGAAATGCAGTGTGAGGGATGGCATTGAGAAGGGAAAGCATGGACTCACTTAAAAACAAAAGCAAGTTGTTCCATTCGACTGGGCTATATAGCCAATAGGAAAGGAAATATTGGACAAGTGGTCAGGAAAGTGGGATAGTTAGGAAATGGAGGGCGGAGTGTGCCCGCTCAGGGAGTCTGATTTTCAGGATAAAGTCATGGGAAGTCCCTAAATGTTCCTTAGCAAAAGAGTGAGTTGGTAAGATGGATACTTCAAGAAGATGTATTTTCTTAACAGCCAAGAAAACTCTGTACACAGGGTCAGGGTCACGATCAAACTTTGTAGTAGCTTCTATTATAGTAATACTCAGTAGCATCAACAAGCAAGGCGATCATCTGTTTTTAACACCAAACTGTGTCTTCCTAGTGCCCAGAGTACTCTTTCAGGCTACCAAATTTTCAGTGTGCTTAGGGAGTAAAAACTCATGTAAAACAAGTCTGTGCCAATTACAATTAGGAAGATCTGCCTGCTGGAGGAGGGGCAGGACAGAACACAGTGAAGAGTTAATGATGATACTTAAAATGATTCTTACCCACAATTACCAAGGGGCACAACCTCCAGAAGCCTTTCTGAATGCCCTACAATCTCTCCTCACCTCAAATGGATTGAGGGGACTGCTTTCATAGCCCAAAACTTCTAGGTACATATTTTGAATTTACTCAGAATACTTACAAAGTTTTTAATGCACCAGCTCATTTCTGAAAATTGGTGAAAATATCTTTTTCTACAGGGGTATTTTCCTTGGTAATTACATAAAAACAATGGTAATAGCACATAGACATTGGGAGTCTTATTTTTAGGCATTAAATATATGATAAACTCAATACACATTATTTCGCCCACTTTAAGAATAAGAAATGGTAGGGCGGGAGTGGACCTGGGTGGCGCAGTTAAGCATCTGACTCTTGGTTTTGGCTCAGGTCATGATCTCACCATCATGAGATATAGCCCCACATGGGGCTCTGTGCTCAGTGTGGAACCTCCTTGAGACCCTCTTGCTCCCTCCCCCTCTGCCCTTCCCCCCTCCTCATGCTGTCTCTCTCTCTCTCAAAAAAAAAATTAATATATCTTAAAAAAAAAAAAGAATATGAAACAGGAACAATGGTCATCACTCTAAGATCTAACAGACACGTGTTGGTTATACCCAATGTGATCATGTTTATTCATAGAAAATGTCTCCACAATTCCTATAGCAGTTCATAAATATTTGCTTTTAATTTCAGAATTGAAATAAAATATAAATAAATTGAAATAAAAATAAGAATTTAAAAATTAAATGAAGTTGTTTCCTTTAAAAAATGTAGAAAATACATTATTATTTTAGCCAAATTGAAAAATATATATAAAAAAATAAAGAAAAATCTTTAATCCTTTAATCCCACCAAAGACAATGACTATTAATATTGTATATATTCTGCTACATATATATGTAAACAGGAGCATATGTACATATTACTTTGTAGTTATATACTGCACAATATATTGTGAATATCTTTCTAGGGAAAAATATGTAGTTGTGATGTACAGTACTTGTTAATAGAGAAATAACATCTTATTGTATAAATATACCATAATTCATTTAACTTATATGTTTTTGTTTGTTTGGATTGTTTCTAGCTTTTCCACTTTAAAGGCAGAACTTTTATGAGCATGTTTTCTAAATATTTGCTTACATTTGTAATCATTTCCTTAGAACAAATTTGTATAAGTCTAATTTCTTGGTCAAAAGATAAGCATATTTTTAAAAGTTTGATGATTACTGACAAGTCTTCCAGAAATCTTAGGCCAATTTAGTTTTCTTCCTGAAAAGGATGAAAGTGGCTATTTTCTTGAAAACTGATATTACTATTGTACTGTATTGTTTATTCAAATATTTTATAATGCGTATTATTCATGTGATTTCTTTCTTTTTGAGTTATGTTATTTGCCCGTTTTAAAATTTGTCTATCTGGAATTTGTAATTCTTATGTTTAATAACTTCATATTTATGTTGCAAATATCTTTGATATGCTTTAGTTTACCATTTTTTACTGGTTTTGATATAGTTCAAACTCTGTACGTGGTTAAATCTATCTTTCCCTTTTACAGCTTGTGGATTTGTCCCTTTTATGGCTTCTGGGTTTAAAAAATCTAGCATACTAGATTCTGTAAATAGTCATCAAAACTTTTCATACTATTCTTATGAATTTTTGACATTTAAATGTCTTTAATCCATTTGGAATTTATTTTGGCATGTAGTGGTAAAGTAGTTGTTTGTCCCTATGCATTTTGCAAGTAGCTAACCCAACACTATTTGGTAAAACATCCAACCCTTTTCACTGTGGCCCCCCTTTTAATTACATACAAAATTTTCATAGATGAATGAGCCAGTTTAAGGATTTTCTATTTTTTGTTGAGTCAGAATTCCATTCCTCAGCCAATGCTATGCACTTTATTAATTTAGCTTTATAATACCTTGTAATATCTAGTATGGTATGGTGAGGTCCTCATGAGTGGTTTGTTTTGTTTTACTCAAATAGAAATTGAGCTACTCTCACCCATTTATCATTTAACATTTTTCATATGTTATGCAATTTTTCAAGCATTTAAAGAAGCATATAGAATAATAAAATTAACACCCATGTGCCCACCGTGAATCTAAATGTTCTTTTGAATCTATTTATAACCTATGTGAGCAGATATATACACTTGTTTCTAACTTTTAGTCAGCTAAGCATCTGCCTTCAGCTCAGGTCATGATCCCAGCATCCTAGAATCAAACCCCATGTCAGGCTCCCTGCTCAGCGGAGACTCTCCTTCTCCCTCTTTCCTTCTGCCCCACCCCCTCTGCTCATGCACACTTTCTCCCTCTCTCTCTCTCAAATAAATAAATAAAATCTTTTTTTAAAAAAGCTTAAAATCATGCTTTGAATATTATGTCTCCATTTTTTGTTGATGTTGTTCAATATTATGTTTGTGAAGTTTTTGCAAATACCATATATATATCTAGTTCTTTCATTTTCATTGCTTCATAATATTCCAATGTATGAATGGAATGTATAAATTATCTATCCATTGCCTTGTAAATGAGGTTTTATGTGCTTTCTTTTGCTATGAACATTCTCGTCCATGTCTCTGTATGTGCATGTAGGCATTTGTCTAGGAGGAATACAGACTTACGAGTAGAATCATGGAGTTATGGGATGCATACCTCTTCAGCTTTGTTCTGGGTATTGTCCTGGTACTCTCCAGAGTGGCTGTATATATTCGCTTTGTTACAATTAGTGTGTAAGAGTATCCTTTGCTCCACAGCCTCTCCAGAGCTTAGTGTCTCCAAGTTTTTAAATTTTCATCAATCTATCAATTTATTCTTCCACATGAACTTTAGAATTGTGTTGTTGAGTTCTAAAAAACCTAGCTCAATAAGATTTTTAATAGAATTTGTAACTCATATATTTATTTGGAAAAAGTAGTACCTCTATATGTAATGCAAACTCTCCCCATCTCAGAATATAATTTTTCTTTCCAGTACTTTCTTTTGCCTCTTTCTAAAGTTTTGCATTTTTTCATAGTCATGAACATTGTTTAAGTTAATTCATATGCATTGCGTATCTTATTGCTATTGTGAATGAACTTTTTTCAAAAGTTTTTTTAAGTCAAAATTTATTTTATTCTTTTATTGACTTTGAATTTAAGTAGATTAGTGCCCCAAAAAGATGGAAAATATGTTAAGAACAAATAGCTGCACACATCCATAGCATTATCTAAAATGTCAAATAAAAGGTCAGCACTGAAATTAAACTTCAGTACTATTATAAACACTGCTGGTCCCCTTCATCTGATATGCCCCCACTCTCCAGAAGCCCTATTTCAAAAAAAAAAAATAGTCATTTTCAATGGCTCCTCCTCCTAGCAGAATAATAACCTCGAAATGATCTAGAATTCGTCACATGAAGGAGCACAGAGTAGGCAATTCCTATGGGACACTCCTCTCCAGGGCACTTTGCACCATCTTGCAACATCTTACCAAGTTTCACTAGCAGTTTCACGGGACAGTGTTTAATCCTTAGCTCTATGTTCAAAACTCAAGGACACAGAGGAAGGTAGGAGTACAAATGGGGGTCTCCTACCTCAGTGTTCCTCCTTACCTCTGTGAGAATCCACCCTTCATCATCAGGTGTTATCAAGCTCCTGTCTGCACCAAGGGCTGGGTCCAATGCTGCTGGGGTAAAGGGAGACAGTAGGAAAAGAGCCTGAAGCATATTTCCTAACTTCAAGGAGCATACAGTTCAGCTGGAAAGAGAATTCATGTGCACACAGAATTAGAGAACAGTTCAGAACCTCTAAAGAGTCTCTCATTTTTCCACTACGACTCTCGGAAGTATTTAGTGATGGAGATAAATGGATAGATAGATAAACAAACAATATAAAATATCTGGGGTATTTTAGTTTCTATGTTACTCTGTGAATTGGAACAATGGACAACACCACAACTGGACAGAGGACCTATTTTAATGCTGCTGTGTCTCATGAGTGATAGCCAGGTACAAAGGATGCCATTATTTCCCTGTGTGCTCATAGTGCATCCCATCTGCTATCACCACTCACTGGCCCTCCAGCTGTGGGTTGTTCTGAACTGTAGCACTTTCCTCCCCAAAGATGTTATGTTGAGTCCCTTGTGCTGTTTAAGCAATCTCTGGTATGAAAGAGTAAACTAACCTGCTTCTCAGAACTTTGAAAGGGGTAAGAAAAAAGTCCAGAACCCTGTGTACTTGGGATTAATTTTTACCTCAGTTAGGGGAGAAAAAAAAAAAAAAGCTCCTCCCTCCATCCCATTGCCTTAGAATGACACTTGGAGTAACATCTAGTGAGAGAGAGATTAGTCTGTTCAATTGTCTTGCGTTATGGTGTACAACATTAAAGATCTAAATACAAAAGATATATACACAATCTTGAAGATTAAAAGTAAATTGCAAGCTATTTTGGTTCTTCAGAGGGAATTAATAGTATCACATTCCTTAATCTTTTGTAAAGGATTTACAAAGTAGTTTCATAAATATGATCTCCTTTAATTCCCACAACAACCCAGTTGGGTAGGTTGAACAGGTAATATTATTCCCATTAAATCCAGGGATCTTAAAGCTAGAAGGGACTTGAAGATCTATCCTGCAGATAAGAAAATATGTTCAGAGCAGCCAAGTTGACACAACTGGTAGAGATGGGACTAGAAAAATCTCATTCTGGCCACCAGACCTGTTGCCTTTCTGTTACATCATGATCTCTCATGTATGTCAAGTACAGAAAGCTGAAAGGGATGATTTAGTCTGCAGATTATAACAAGGGAAGGAAGAAGAACAATAGTAGAATGTCTCTGTTTTATAACCACATCAACTGAGACCCCCACATTCAAAGTTATGGAAGTGTGAGGTACAGAACCCCTTAAATCTCTGAAGGTATATGGGCCAGTGTGAAAGCTGAGGAAGCAGCAAAAAGCCCCACATTTAGCCTCTCCAGCCCCAAGGGAACATTGCTTTCCAGTCAATGCATCCCACCTGGCTTTCTCAGGGGATACCTAGGTCTGAAATTTCAGAGTCCCTGAGGAGGAAGGTCATCTCTAAAACTTAAACTATGCTCCACAGGCTCCAACTTTAATCCAAAATCTTGAAATCCCATTAGAACAAATTCTACCTAGAAACCAAATTGTACAGTTTCTCCCTACAATCAAAGCCACAGAAAAGCTCCAAAGCAAGGACAACTGTCTAGCCCCTCTCCTCGGACTACCCCTTGGGTTAGCCCATAGATGTACTGACAAGACTAGACAAGGTGACAACGCAGCTGAGAAAGGGGAGAGGGGCCATTTATTTTATAAGGAGACCCCTGTGTCTACACCTTCATATTCAACAGCTGACATGGGAGACGCACGGTGAGACAGGTTGCCCAAGGATTGTATCGCAACCTCCTTGCCCCTTGCGAGGCAGAGTAACGTGTGGCCGCCTAGCTAAGCTCTTTATTTGGCAAGCCACCAGGCATTTGGAACAGACAACTGGGTCACCATGGCCCTGTGACATCAACACTGTTCAGACACTGGAGCAAGTAAGACAGGAATTTGATCCAAAGATTGGTTTTGGACAACCACACTCAGACTGGAAGGCTGAGCCCCTGAAAAAGATCTGTCTCGCCAGCTGGCCAAAATAAATACGTGCGAAAAGAAAAGAAAAGGGGAGAAAAGCAGATTATGAAAACTTTTTCCAGACATGCAACTCTAAACCTTAAGTCCAGATATGCACTTTAGAAAAAAAAAAATGCCCTAGTCTTTAAACTATTACATCCCTGGGAACGACCTTATTTTACTTTCTATTTCCTTTGATTCAGAAAATTGACATAGAACAAGATCAAGGCTCTTATATGCATTTATGTAGAAGCTTATTATTCTGAGTATTAAAGCACATTAGTACAAGGCTGAGACTCATGTCAGTTGATTACGGCTGATATAAAACATGCATGAATACCTTCTATATCCTGGGAGTGAGCACTGCCTTTTTGTTGCAAATTACTGAAATCCATGTTCACATTTTATTTTTTTTTAAAGATTTTATTTATTTATTTGACAGAGAGAAATCACAAGAGAGGCAGGCAGAAAGAGAGGAAGGGAAGCAGGCTCTCCGCTGAGCAGAGAGCCTGATGCGGGACTCGATCCCAGGACCCTGAGATCATGACCCCAGCCGAAGGCAGCGGCTTAACCCACTGAGCCACCCTCCATGTTCACATTTTAAATTGTTTCTTTTCTGAGAGGTCAAATCCCCCCCCCACAATGTTGTTTTACTTATTTCAACAAACACACATCAAATACCTACTCTTTGCTGTGTAATTCATTACTGAATTCAAGACTTCTTCATTTTTATGTCGCAGCAAGGAAGAAGTGAAAGAAAATGAAGTTCCCCATGGGGAAATAGCTTTGAGACCTGATTGTTCACAATGCTAATCTTCATGTAACTTAGAAAAAGTACATATTGAATTTGGAAAGGGTTTTTTTTTTGTTTTGTTTTGTTTTTAAGATTTTATTTATTTATTTCACAGACAGAGATCACAAGTAAGCAGAGAGGCAGGCAGAGAGAGGAGGGAAGCAGGCTCTCTGCTGAGCAGAGAGCCCGATGTGGGGCTTGATCTCAGGACCCTGGGATCATGACCTGAGCTGAAGGCAGAGGCTTTAACCCACTGAGCCACCCAGGCGCTCCTGGAAAGGTTTTAGGACTCCCATTAAGATGAGATGGGTAGAGTTTTGTTTCCACTCATAATTTTTACTGCCGTCTTATTTTATTTTGCAATGGTAGCATGCACTGGTTGTTTCCAATTCCACAGTCTCAAAGAAGAACAACATCAGTGAAACAAATTTATAATGAATCACATATTAATTATTATGTGCCATAAGTTTAGCAGCAACAATATTAACTAGTAAGTAGACCCTTAAAGTCTTCAATGATAAAGAAATAATCGTCAAAATACTATAATACTATGGAAAAGGGAAAAGATATTCCTATAATTAACGGCTGTATTCCCCTGTTCCAGTACTCCGGGGCCTAGGAGAGCAGAATGTTTACAGCCGGTATTAACATTCATATCCTAAATAGCTTTTTAATGACACTGTTCTTCTTTGGTTAAATTATGTCACATAAAACCTCCCAGAGAAATGGAAAAAAAAAAAAAAAAGAATAAAGAAAGAAAACCACAGCAATGAACAAGACATATAAAGTTCCCAAATTCCTTCCATAGGCTTGCTGATACCTTGCCCATTACTGAGCATGCTTTCAAAGCAGCCATTCTGACCTTTCTAATGAGTATCTTTTGAGAATCACAACTGTCATAAAAGAAAAGAGATCTTATTAACCAAGAAAGTTCATGTTCCACGTAAGCCTCACACATTAAATATTGCATAATCCTTTCACTAGGGAGCAGTAAAGATCAATATTCCAAGTACGATGATCTTAGCTAAGCTTAAATGAACGTTATTTTTTGTATTTGGATAATAATGACACACTCTAAACCCTAAATTATGAGTAAACATTTGAATGCAAACCATATAAACACTTTCCCTTATTTTTGACAATTAATTTAAAACTGTTAATTATGCCTTTGATGCCTGACCCATTTATACACAAGTTATACCATAAATGAAAGACAAAGAGAAGATGCCCTTATTTGGGCACCACATAGCATAACTAATTTTCCATATCAAAGGATATTTATTCTTCTTTGGGACAAATTGAGATTAATTGGCGAGGTGCTCAGGAATATCAATCTTTATGTAACCTGCCCGGGGTTACTGTTAAATATCAAACTTCTCTATGCAAATAGCTAAAAATACCTTGTTTTGAAAATTCTCAAATCAAAGAAATGTGGATAATAGGGGATGAATAAAACAAAAACATTCAAAAATAAATCCACTCATGTTGTGTTGATGCTGAATCTATATGTTTCATATGTTTAATTATGCCTTAATATCTGCTTACCCATATCAATCATGTCTGGCTCTGTGGTAAAGCTCAGATTCATTACATTTCTTTAACAGCATCTAGCACAATATGATGCCCCTATAATAAGGACCTTTGATGACAGTTACAAACCCCCAGCTGAACTCCCAGTTACCACAAGAGTATCTTCCAAAAAAAGAATTTTTTTAACAAACTAATAATCATTAACAACAACAGATTCTTGCACTGACTTGTCACTGTTCTTCAGTACTCTTTCAGTCAGACGGAAACTCTTCTGAGGAATGCAGTATTTCTCTAACTCAAGGTGCAGACAGAGCACCTGCAGATCCTGATTCTGATCCTGGGGTGAGGCCCAAGATTCTGAGTTTTTAACCGCTCCCTGGTGAGGCCAGTGTTACCAGTCCTGGAACCACACTGCGTGTAGCCAGAACAGAGAATTACTTCTAGGATACCAGTAAAAAGCCTCGGTATACTACTGGAGCATGCTTTGGATTTTCCTGTGAAGGCGCTCATCCCAAAGACTACCTACCTTCTCAGCTAAATTAAAGAACAACTTTCATTGCTGTGACGACAGATCCTTCAAGTGGAAAAATGTAAAGCATTGGGACACCTGGGTGGCTCAGTCAGCTAAGTGCCTGCCTTTGGCTCAGGTCATGATCTCTGGTTCCTGGGATCAAGTCCTATACCAGGCTCCTTGTTTGGAGGGGATCCTGCTTCTCCCTCTGCCTGCCGCTCTCCCTACATGTGTTCAAGCACTCTCTCTCTTCCTTTCTGACAAATAAATAAAATCTTAAAAAAATAAAGAAAATATAAAGTAATAACAGTCTAGCCCTCATTTAAAGGAATTAAACACACCCTTCTCCCACTGAAATATTCATCCATTAATCAAACATCTGTTCAGTGTCAATGAAGTGCCACTGACAGGCAAGGCAGAATAAAAAAGGGCACAAACCTTGTATTTGAGGAGTCTGCAATTTGGTAGGAAAGCTGAAACATCTTAACATCTTCCCCAAACACTGTTAACTGCGCCCCCACATAGACAGGGATCAGTGTCCTCCCACAAGTGGAAAGATGAGGGGCGTTGAGGAGGGGCTGAGGAGAGAGAGAGCTCACTGTTGTGTGAATCCAGGATACCTGAAGGGGGTGGGTGTCGCCTCCGAAGATGAGCTGAGCTGAGCATGCAGAGAGTTGGAGAGTGAGGAATGCTCCCCCACAAAGGCCCAGAGAGAAATTTGGGTGTTTTTGTCAACAGTTTTCTTTTTACAAGCAAAATATTTGACATTTTAGACCATGTTTTCTTAAAAGGTTTTTTCAGGACTTCAAAGATTAGACTAGATTAGACTAGAACTTCTCAAAGCTCTGGAATTCATGAAGATTTCTGACCCAGTAGCATTAGCAATACCCAGGAACTCCATAGAAATGCAAGTTTTTGGTTCCCTCCCGGGACGTACTGGATCAGAAACTCTGGATCAGAGCCTGGAATTCTGGTGAAACAAGCCTAGAGTAAAATTGGAAAACCACGGGGTAGAGCTCCTGTGCTTCAGTATAGAAAGGAATCTCTCAGGAGCTTACTGAAATGCAGAGTCCTCAGCTCCACTCCAGAGATCCGGATAATTGAGGTAAGGCCTCAAATATGCATTTTAATAAGCATTCTAGCCATTTTGACCCACATGGACCACAGGCCCCATTTTGAAAAGCACACAGTTATAGTTTCAGAACAGGGTATAAGGGAAGGGGAAAAAAAGGTGTGAAGAGAGTCAACAAATAAACAAAAGGAGAAAAGGAAGGAAGAGAAAGTAAAACATCTCTGTGTTTATCAGTATGTAACCAGCCAGTAAGGAAAGGGTTTGATTCTGAATGCTCTGGGGAAAAAAAAAAAAAATTAGATCCAGAAGGCTGATACCTAAGTAACTCACACATTTCATAAAGTTTGATGGACAGTTCTGTGAGGATTTTTCAATAGCTATAAACAATTCCTCTTTTATAACAGAGGTCTCTGAGTAGGACTCCTCTTGACATTACAAGTGTAGAGAAATCACTTGAGTTCTTCCCTGCTTGATGCCCAAGATAAACCATGGCTGTTTTTAAAAGACTGTCATTTATTGTTTGTGGGTCACAGGAGAGCTGAATGGCAGAAATTACTCTTAAAGCCTTGTCCTATTTAGAAAGCTAGGTCAGCATTAGCCATTTCTTCTTAGAGCATCCTTTCTTTTTCTCATAAACTTTCAGGGATAAATCTCAGAGATTTATCTTAGTATCTAGAAATAAAGTTCTAGTGCAGTAGAGGCTACAACCTTATGGCGTACTGAGGTTAGATACTAAGTGTTAGGGTTGAATTGTCCTCTCTTATCTTCATCATTTTAAAACAAAATAAAACGGGATGAAATCAGAGAGGGAGACAAATCATAAGAGACTCTTAATCATAGGAAATAAACTGAGGGTTGCTGCAGGAGTAGGGGCAGGGAGTGGGAGATGGGGTAACTGGGTGATGGACATTAAAAGGGGCACATGATATAATGACCACTGGGTGTTATATAAGGCTAATAAGTCACTGACCTCTACCTCTGAAATTAATACTATATTACATTATATGTTAATTAATTGAATTTAAATTTTAAAAGGGAGTGGAAAAAGCCAATAAACAAACAAATAAATAAATAAATAAAACAAAATTATATTGCCACTTTGGACCTAGGTTATTGCAAACAGAAGATAAGGCATGGAATTCCTAAAGTCCTCACAGAACTGTATAGTTTCTGGAGTGTCAGAGTTTCCAGGGCACAGATCCCAAGACCTGCAGACCCCTGCCAGGTAACTTCTCTGTATTAGTTGGGGCCTCAGTGTCTGTCCTCTGAGAGACAACTTGGAAATAAATAAAATCTTTAATAAAAAGCCAAGGCCCTGGAGGGCAGATTGTTCAACCCCTTAACTGATTTGTGGCTTAAGTAAATTATCTAATTTGTTTGCAGTTCAGTCTTCTCATCTATAAAATGGACATGGTAATCACAATAACTTCATGGAGCACTTGTAATAATTAAAGAGATAATACATATATAGCATTTAGCCTTTGAAAGAGTCTTGACAGTTTGTAAGCACTTAAATGTTATTATTCCACATATTTTATATAGTATAGAACAGATCTAAGGAGACATGAAGACAGTACTTAAAATATCAAAATACAGGTATCCCTGAAAATTCTTTGAGAAATGAATTACTCTAATGAAAAATACTTTTGATCAGAACCAAAAACAAAACAAAACAAAAACCTCAAAAAGAGGAGCTTCAGCCCTTTTTTAAAATTTTTTTATTTATTTCTTATTTTTTTATAAACATGTAATGTATTTTTGTCCCCAGGGGTACAGGTCTGTGAATCACCAGGTTTACACACTTCACAGCATTCACCATAGCACATACCCTCCCCAATGTCCATAACCCCACTCCCCCTCTTCCAACACCCCCTCCCCCCAGCAACCCTCAGTTTGTTTTGTGAAATTAAGAGTCACTTATGGTTTGTCTCCCTCCCAATCCCATCTTGTTTCATTTATTCTTCTCCTATCCCCCTTAACCCCGCATGTTGCATCTCAACGTCCTCATATCAGGGAGATCATATGATAGTTGTCTTTCTCTGATTGACTTATTTCACTAAGCATGATACCCTCTAGTGCCATCAACATCGCCGCAAATGGCAAAATTTCATTTCTCTTGATGGCTGCATAGTATTCCATTGTGTATATATACCACTTCTTATTTATCCATTCATCTGTTGATGGACATCTAGGTTCTTTCCATAGTTTGGCTATTGTAGACATTGCTGCTATATACATTCGGATGCACGTGCCCCTTCGGATCACTAAGTTTGTATCTTTAGGGTAAATACCCAGTAGTGCAATTGCTGGGTCATATGGTAGTTCTATTTTCAACACTTTGAAGAACCTCCATGTGTTTTCCAGAGTGGTTGCACCAGCTTTCATTCCCACCAACAGCGTAGGAGGGTTCACCTTTCTCTGCATCCTCACCAACATCTGTCATTTCCTGACTTGTTAATTTTAGCCATTCTGACTGGTGTGAGGTGGTATCTCATTGTGGTTTTGATTTGTATTCCCTGATGCCAAGTGACGTGGAGCACTGTTGGCCATCTGGATGTCTTCTTTGCAGAAATGTCTGTTCATGTCCTCTGCCCATTTCTTGATTGGATTACTTGTTCTTTGGGTGTTGAGTTTGCTAAGTTCCTTATAGATTTTGGATACTAGCCCTTTATCTGATATGTCGTTTGCAAATATCTTCTCCCATTCCTTCAGTTGTCTTTTGGTTTTGTTAACTGTTTCCTTTCTGTGCAAAAGCTTTTGATCTTGATGAAGTCCCAATAGTTCATTTTTGCCCTTGCTTCCCTTGCCTTTGCCGATGTTCCTAGGAAGATGTTGCTGCAGCTGAGGTTGAAGAGGTTGCTGCCTGTGTTCTCCTCAAGGATTTTGATGGATTCCTTTCTCACATTGAGGTCCTTCATCCATTTTGAGTCTATTTTCATGTGTGGTATAAGGAAATGGTCCAGTTTCATTTTTCTGCATGTGGCTGTCCAATTTTCCCAGCACCATTTATTGAAGAGGCTGTCTTTTTTCCATTGGACATTCTTTCCTGCTTTGTCGAAGATTAGTTGACCATAGAGTTGAGGGTCTATTTCTGGGCTCTCTATTCTGTTCCATTGATCTATGTGTCGGTTTTTGTGCCAGTACCAAGCTGTCCTGATGATGACAGCTTTATAATAGAGCTTGAAGTCTGGAATTGTGATGCCACCAACTTTGGCTTTCTTTTTCAATATTCCTTTGGCTGTTCGAGGTCTTTCCTGGTTCCATATAAATTTGAGGATTATGTGTTCCATTTCTTTGAAAAAAATGGATGGTATTTTGATAGGGATTGCATTAAATGTGTAGATTGCTTTAGGTAGCATAGACATTTTCACAATATTTATTCTTCCAATCCAGGAGCATGGAACATTTTTCGATTTCGTGTGTCTTCCTCAATTTCTTTCATGAGTACTTTATAGTTTTCTGAGTACAGATTCTTTGCCTCTTTAGTTAGGTTTATTCCTAGGTATCTTATCGTTTGGGTGCAATTGTAAATGGGATTGACTCCTTAATTTCTCTTTCTTCTGTCTTGTTGTTGGTGTAGAGAAATGCAACTGATTTCTGTGCATTGATTTTATATCCTGACACTTTTCTGAATTCCTGTACAAGTTCTAGCAGTTTTGGAGTGGAGCCTTTTGGGTTTTCCACATATAGTATCATATCATCTGCGAAGAGTGATAGTTTGACTTCTTCTTTGCTGATTTGGATGCCTTTAATTTCTTTTTGTTGTCTGATTGCTGAGGCTAGGACTTCTAGTACCATGTTGAATAGCAGTGGTGATAATGGACATCCCTGCCGTGTTCCTGACCTTAGCAGAAAAGCTTTCAGTTTTTCTCCATTGAGAATGATATTCGCGGTGGGTTTTTCATAGATGGCTTTGATAATATTGAGGTATGTGCCCTCTATCCCTACACTTTGAAGAGTTTTGATCAGGAAGGGATGTTGTACTTTGTCAAATGCTTTTTCAGCATCTATTGAGAGTATCATATGTTTCTTGTTCTTTCTTTTATTAATGTGTTCTATCACATTAATAGAATTGCGGATGTTGAACCAACCCTGCAGCCCTGGAATAAATCCCACTTGATCATGGTGAATAATCCTTTTAATGTACTGTTGAATCCTATTGGCTAGTATTTTGGTGAGAATTTTTGCATCTGTGTCATCAAGGATATTGGTCTGTAGTTCTCTTTTTTGGTGGGATCCTTGTCTGGTTTGGGGATCAAGGTGATGCTGGCCTCATAAAATGAGTTTGGAAGTTTTCCTTCCATTTCTATTTTTTGGTACAGTTTCAAGAGAATAGGAATTAGTTCTTCTTTAAATGTTTGGTAGAATTCCCCTGGAAATCCATCTGGTCCTGGGCTTTTGTTTATAGCAGAGATCAATGAGGTAGAAACCAGAGATACAGTAGAACGTATCAATGAAACTAGAAGCTGGTTTTTTGAAAGAATCAATAAGATCAATAAACCATTGGCCACACTAATCCAAAAGAAAAGAGAGAGGACTCAAATTAATAAAATTATGAATGAAAAGGGAGAGATCACAACTAACACCAAGGAAATAGAAACAATCATCAGAAATTATTACCAACAGTTAAATGCCAATAAGCTAAGCAACCTAGATGAAATGGATGCATTCCTGGAAAACTACAAACTCCCAAAATTGAACCAGGAAGAAATTGACAACCTGAATAGACCGATATCTAGTAACGAGATTGAAGCAGTGATCAAAAACCTCCGAAAAAACAAGAGCCCAGGACGTGACGGATTCCCTGGGGAATTCTACCAAACTTTCAAAGAAGAAATAGCACCAATTCTCCTGAAGCCGTTCCAAAAAATTGAAGCAGAAGGACAACTTCCAGACTCTTTTTCTGAAGCCAGCATTACCCTGATCCCCAAACCAGGCAAAGACCCTACCAAAAAGGAGAATTTCAGACCAATATCACTGATGAATATGGATGCTAAGATTCTCAACAAGATCCTAGCAAACAGGATCCAGCAGCACATTAAAAAGATTATCCACCATGACCAGGTGGGATCATCCCTGGCTTACAAGGTTGGTTCAACATTCACAAATCAATCAATGTGATAGAACAAATCAATAAGAGAAGAGAGAAGAACCACATGGTCCTCTCAATTGATGCAGAAAAAGCATTTGACAAAATCCAGCATCCGTTCCTGATGAAAATGCTTCAAAGTATAGGGATGGAGGGAACATTCCTGAACTTCATAAAATCTATCTATGAGAGACCCACAGCAAATATCATCCTCAATGGGAAAAAGCCTGCAGTCTTCCCGTTGAGATCAGGAACACGACAAGGATGCCCACTCTCACCACTCTTGTTCAACATAGTATTAGAAGTTCTAGCAACGGCAATCAGAAAACAAAGAGAAATGAAAGGTATCCAAATTGGCAAGGAAGAAGTCAAACTCTCTCTCTTTGCAGATGACATGATTCTTTATATGGAAAACCCCAAAGACTCCACCCCCAAACTACTAGAACTCATACAGCAATTCAGTAACGTGGCAGGATACAAAGTCAATGTACAGAAATCAGTGGCTTTCTTATACACTAACAATGAAAATACAGAAAGGGAAATTAGAGAATCGATTCCATTTACTATAGCACCAAGAACCATAAGATACCTGGGAATAAACCTAACCAAAGAGGTAAAGGACCTGTACTCGAGGAACTACAGAACACTCATGAAAGAAATTGAAGAAGACACAAAAAGATGGAAGAGCATTCCATGCTCTTGGATTGGAAGAATAAACATTGTTAAAATGTCTATACTGCCTAGAGCAATCTATACTTTTAATGCCATTCTGATCAAAATTCCACCGGTATTTTTCAAAGAGCTGGAGCAAATAATCCTAAAATTTGTTTGGAGATTTTTGATGACTGTTTCAATCTCCTTACTGGTTATGGGCCTGTTCAGGTTTTCTATTTCTTCCTGGTTCAGTTGTGGTAGTTTATATGTCTCTAGGAATGCATCCATTTCTTCCAGATTGTCAAATTTGCTGGCGTAGAGTTGCTCATAGTATGTTCTTATAATTGTATTTCCTTGGTGTTAGTTGTGATCTCTCTTCTTTCATTCATGATTTTATTTATTTGGGTCCTTTCTCTTTTCTTTTTGATAAGTCTGGCCAGGGGTTTATCAATCTTATTGATTCTTTCAAAGAACCAGCTCCTAGTTTCGTTGATTTGTTCTATTGTTTTTTTTTTTGGTTTCTGTTTCATTGATTTCTGCTCTGATCTTTATGATTTCTCTTCTCCTGTTGGGTTTAGGGTTTCTTTCTTGTTCTTTCTCCAGCTCCTTTAGATGTAGGGTTAGGTTGTGTACTTGAGACCTTTCTTGTTTCTTGAGAAAGGCTTGTACCGCTATATATTTTCCTCTCAGGGCTGCCTTTGCTGTGTCCCACAGATTTTGAACCATTGTGTTTTCATTATCATTTGTTTCCATGAATTTTTTCAATTCTTCTTTGATTTCCTGGTTGACCCATTCATTCTTTAGAAGGATGTTGTTTAGTCTCCATGTATTTGGGTTCTTTCCAAATTTCCTCTTGTGATTGAGTTCTAGCTTCAGAGCATTGTGGTCTGAAAATATGCAGGGAATGCTCCTAATCTTTTGATACTGGTTGAGACCTGATTTGTGACCCAGGATGTGATCTATTCTGGAGAATGTTCCATGTGTACTAGAGAAGAATGTGTATTCTGTTGCTTTGGGATGAAATGTTCTGAACATGTCTGTGATGTCCATCTGGTCCAGTGTGTCATTTAAGGCCTTTATTTCCTTGTTGATCTTTTGCTGGGATGATCTGTCCATTTCAGTGAGGGGAGTGTTAAAGTCCCCTAATATTATTATATTATTATTGATGTGTTTCTTTGATTTTGTTATTAATTGGTTGATATAGTTGGCTGCTCCCACGTTAGGGGCATAGATATTTAAAATTGTTAGATCTTCTTGTTGGACAGACCCTTTGAGTATGATATAGTGTCCTTCCTCATCTCTTATTATAGTCTTTGGCTTAACGTCTAATTGATCTGATATAAGGATTGCCACCCCAGTTTTCTTCTGATGCCCATTAGCATGGTAAATGGTTTTCACCCCCTCACTTTAAATCTGGAGGTATCTTTGCGTCTAAAATGAGTTTCTTGTAGGCAATATATAGATGGGTTTTGGTTTTTTATTCATTCTGATACCCTGTGTCTTTTGATTGGGGCATTTAGCCCATTAACATTCAGGGTAACTATTGAGAGATATGAATTTAGTGCCATTATATTGCCTGTAAGGTAACTGTTATTGTATATTGTCACTGTACCTTTCTGATCTACTACTTTTAGGCTCTCTCTTTGCTTAGAGGACACCTTTCAATATTTCCTGTAGAGCTGGTTTGGTGTTTGCAAATTCTTTCAGTTTTTGTTTGTCCTGGAAGCTTTTTTCTCTCCTTCTATTTTCAATGATAGCCTAGCTGGATAGAGTATTCGTGGCTGCATGTTCTCGTTAGTGCTCTGAATCTATCATGCCAGCTCTTTCTGGCCTGCCAGGTCTCTGTGGATAAGTCTGCTGCCAATCTAATATTTTTACCATTGTATATTACAGACTTATTTTCCTGGGCTGCTTTCAGGATTTTCTCTTTGTCACTAAGACTTGTAAATTTTACTATTAGGTGACGGGGTGTGGACCTATTCTTGTTGAGTTTGAGGGGGGTTCTCTGCACCTCCTGGATTTTGATGCTTGTTCCCTTTGCCATATTAGAGAAATTCTCTACAATAATTCTCTCCAATATACCTTCTGCTACCCTTTCTCTTTCTTCTTCTTCTGGAATCCCAATTATTCTAATGTTGTTTCATCTTATGGTGTCACTTATCTCTCGAATTCTCCCCTCATGGTCCAGTAGCTGTTTGTATCTCTTTTGCTCAGCTTCTTTATTTTCTGTCATTTGGTCTTCTATATCACTAATTCTTTCTTCTGCCTCATTTATCCTAGCATTGAGAGCCTCCATTTTTGATTGCATTAATAGCTTTTTTGATTTCAACTGGGTTAGATTTTAGTTCTTTTATTTCTCCAGAAAGGGCTTTTCTATCTCCAGAGAAGGTTTCTCTAATATCTTTCATGCCTTTTTCGAGGCCGGCTAGAACCTTCAGAATTGTCATTCTGAACTCTAGATCTGACATATTACCAATATCTGTGTTGATTAGGTCCCTAGCCTTTGGTACTGCCTCTTCTTTTTTTTTTTTTGTGGTGAATTTTTCAGCCTTTTTATTCTCTCTCTGTCAAATAAATAAATAAAATCTTAAAAAAAAAATAAAATATTATTTTGTCCAGATCAGAGGACATGAAGGAGCAAATAAAGTATTAAAAAGGTGGCAAAGACCCCAGAAAAATGCACTTTAACCAAATCAGAAGAGACCCCAAATCGTGGGGGGGGGAAGGGGATAAAAAGAGGTTCAGGAAAAAAAAGAAAAAAGATTAAAAAAAGAAAACAAAAAAAGAAAAAATATAAAAAGAAAGAAAAAATATATATATTAAACTAGTCAAAAAACGTTAAAAAAGAAAAGGGTAAACGTTTTTAAAAATTTAGCAGAAGAGGAAAACAGAAAGAAAAAAAATTTAATAAAAAAATTGAATTAACCGCAAGACTAAAGAATCATGGGGAGAAAGCCATGAGTTCCGTGCTTTGCTTTCTCCTCCTCTGGAATTCCACTGCTGTCCTAGGTTTTGAACCTGCTTTCCTTGGTAGATGAACTTCGTCCTGGCTGGATTTTTTTGTTGATCTTCTGGGGGAGGGGCCTGTTGTAGTGACTCTCAAGTGTCTTTGCCTGAAGCAGAATTGCACCGCCCTTACCGGGGGCCGGACTAAGTAATCCACTCGGATTCGCTTTCGGGAGCTTTTGTTCCCTGAATGCTTTCCGTAGAGTTCTGGAGGACGGGAATGAAAATGGCAGCCTCCCAGTCCCCGGCCCAGAGGAGCCGAGAGCCCGGGGCCCCACTCCTCAGTGCGCCCCCAGAGAACAGCGCCCAATCACTCCCGTATCCCCAGCCTCCAGCCGCGCTCCGAGCTCACGCAGCCTGCGACCGGTTCAAGGTAACCCCGAGCTGAGAGCTCAGTCCTCTGCTCTGTCTCTGTAGCTGGCTTCCCCATTCTAATACCTGCGAGCTCTGCGACACTCCGACACTCCCGATCTTTCTGTGACCTTGCGGGACCTGGGGCCACGCTGACCCCGCGTGGGCTTCACCCCGGTTTAGCCTCTGGAGCAATGTCCCTCAGTGGAACAGACTTTTAAAAGTCCTGATTTTTTGCTCCGTTGCTCTGCCGCTTGCCGGGAGCCGGCCCCTCCCCCCGCGGTCTATCTTCCCGTCGTTTTGGATTCACTTCTCCACCAGTCCTACCTTTCAGAAAGTGGTTGATTTTCTGTTTCTAGAATTGCTGTTCTTCTTCTCTTCGATCTCCTGTTGGATTTGTAGGTGTTTGCAATGTTTAGATAAGCTATCTAGCTGATCTCCTGCTACCTGATGTAGTCTCAGCCTGCTACTTCTCTGCCATCTTGACTCCTCCCCCCCGCTTCAGCCTTTTTTATCTGGCTGTCTTGGTAATTTCATTCCAAAATATTCCTGAAATAGCATTCCTCAAATTTCTCAGGTTGCCTGGGTTTTGTATTAAGGCTCCTTCCTTAAATGTGGGACCTTGGTGAACCGCCTAATATCCCTGGACCCAAATTTCTCCATCTGTAAAATGGGCTCCTGAGCACCTGCTGTGGAGGGTCTCTCAGGCACGGCGTTGCTGTGTTGTAGCAGCAGTGGGGACTGCTATCTTGTTGTCCCCAGGAACACAGAGTGAATGCTGACCTCTACAAGTCTGTGGCACATCTCCAAGCAGCCATTCAAAGGGGAGAAATGTCTCCAAAGTCCTGTGTTTTATGGTTAAGATTCATGTGAACTTTTAAAGTTCTATTCCATGACTTAGTGGTATCTTTTTATGTGAAACTGCTTAAATTGCTTTCTGGTTAAATTACTGTAATCTCTCTCTCCTCTCTCCCTTGAACACTCCCCAAGTAAAACTGATACTCTTTGGCTACCCAGTTATTTCCCTTGTGGTAGGAACCCTAGAGGAAACGTTCAGAACCCTAGAGGAACGTTCAGAACCCTAGAGGAAAGTGCTGTTCAAAACTCACATTTTCACAATCAAGCTTAGACAAGAAGTCTAGTCTATTAAGGTATTTTCTGGATTGCCAAGGATTTTCGGTTCTCAGACATTCTTTCTCCACCTTGACGACTCACCATTAAAGATCCAGTATGGTAAACATACAGTCTAGGAATTGAAAGCAGGAGATGAGGTACAGGAGAAGCCAGGGTTCCTCGGAAATGAGAGTGCGCCGCAGAGCTATTTCACAACTCATACATTATTCGGGATCAGTTGCATCCAGAAAAATAATGTTGAGATGTCTCCCACATTTCAAAGGCACAGAGTTGTACTACAGAATTTGCAAATTTTCTGAATGGAGGGCCAAGACTTTAATAAAATCATTGTTCTGTTATTTTTTAAAGAAAGGAGACCTCATTTCTAGTTTTTGTGTAATAAATCACCTTAACTGAGATACTAAAATTCTTATCTTTCTCTTCAAATTCAAAAGAGAAATTTGTTTCTAGCTTATAAAGCAAACATACCTAAATGGCACTCTCCCACTTTAATAAATTCAGAATATTGTGATTTATAAGAAGCTTTTTAAAAAAACTTACAACTGCGTAATGGTCATAATGCCATAAATTATGAAGCTAAATTTCTAATTACCTTTTCTTTCTTTAAATAGAAGTCAAGCTAAGTTGATTCATAAACTTAAAAAGGTCTCCTTTGGGACGGTTATAGAAAAAAAGAAATGTTTCTTTGCAATATAATTAGGGATTTATTCCTTAGGCCTTAGAACCACATAAATAAAAATCATACTTTAAAGTATCAAATTATATATATTATATATATATAAATGGAATTGTCTAACCTAGTAAACAACTGACATAACATTAAAGAGAATTTTTCTATCTGGAATGTAAATGATGCTTTTTCCAGTTAGTGATTTATTCCTTGTAAGTGATGGTTATAAAATTACAAGTATCATCAGCATAAACCACTAGTCAGTTTAGATTCCTTTCTCTATTAAAATTTGTGTCATGAAGTTGACACAAATATGTAGAGGCAAAATTTTCAGTGATTAAGTTGTTGTTGTTGTTTCCCCCCCCCCCCCATCGGAGGCTTTGTAGAGCTTTCTATTTGCAAAGAAGCACCTCGAGTAAAACAAAATTACCATATGGGTACATTCAAACTAATACCGTCCCCTTTTGCAGATAAATTAAAATTGTAGTGCTGGGAAGATAAAAGATTTCAACTGAATCATAGGTTTAAAAAACAAATTTTCTATTTTTCTTGGAAATTTAAGTGACTATGATCACTACACTATATATTTTAGAAAAAAAAATTTTAAGGCTATTTTTTTTGAAGAGAAGGTCATGGTGCAAACATGGACTAAGAAGCTTTGTGAGCTGGACCTGCCTGACGCACATGGACCTCTAAAGGGGACCTGCCTGCCAACTCTAGCTCAGCGTCCCCTGTGGGCACCCAGGGAAAAAGAGCAATGTGTGTCTTTCATAGTCTTGAGTATTGCCTCAAATAAGCTATTTAACCTAGGGGACAGGGACATAACTCTATATCTTTTCTACTATAAAATCTAGACATGCTCAACAATTAAAAAATAAATCCAAGAATGCAGGAGCGTCAAAAGTGAAAAATCAAGGTTCTCTTAAATCTGCCGCATACCCTCTCCCAACAAAGCCTACACTGGCAATCTACTCTTCACAGGTACTCACTTTTTCAGGCTGGTGTAAAAAATGATTTAAGACTTTTATGAAACTGCAATAGGTATATTTTGTATATGTACAATTTTACAATAAAATGGAATTATACTATAAATGTTCTACATGTCCACATGGGAAGCCAAATTATCACTAGAAGGTTTCTTTGCTAGAACAGAATCTGAAAGAATAGACATAGTTAAATTGCCTTAGTGGTTTAGTCGATTAAAGTTATAACAGTGGTATGCTTCATTTACTTTATGGGAATTTACCAGGTCAGGATCCCAGGGTTGGGCTCCCTACTCAGCAGAGAGTCTGATTCTCCCTCTCTTTCTCCCTCTGCTCCTATCTTCTCATAGATTGCCTTGGATTCACGTCTCCACATGTCCTACCTTCCAGAGAATGGTTGCTTTTCTGTTCCTAGAATTGCTGCTCTTCTTCTCTTCGATCTCCTGTTGAGTTTGTAGGTGTTCAGAACAGTTTGATTACTAACTAGCTGAATTCCTGAGACCAGATGAAATTTAGATCTCCTACTTCTCTGCCATCTTGTTCCTCCTCCCTCTATTCTACTTTAAAAGCCACTGCTCCTTGGGGCGCCTGGGTGGCTCAGTTGGTTAAGTGTCAGACTCTTGATTTCAGCTCAGGTCATGATCTCAGGGTCTTGAGATCAAGCCTGGTTTGATCTCTCTAATCTGCTCATGCACTCTCTCTCTTTCTCTCAAACAAGTAAATAAAATCTTAAAAGAAAAAATAAGGTCAAAGATCAGAACATTCCTGTCCACTCTCTAGAGCACCCATTCAGCAGATAGAGCTAAGAACACACATGTAAATGTTTGCAGTCAGACAATTCCCTCCCCCTATTCTAGGTTCAATGCACACCATGTGCCCTTGATTAGCATAAACTTCCTCACAGAAGAATCATAATTAAAAATTTGTTATAGTCTCTTATTCATTATCCTTGATTGGGTTATAACTTGATTATATCATAGCATCACCCAGTTATAAAAATCACAATGATCAGCCTAAGATGTTGACACATGATGATTTCAGACATTTTGCCCTCATCACCTTGACCGAGATGTTTTTCACCTGTTATTTTTACTGAAGTCTAACCTCATTCATTACATCTGGAGATTTTCTAACTTTGTGTCTAAAGCTCTTCATCTTATCTTGTGGTTTTGAGGGTGCTGTGTGTGTGTGTGTGAGTGAGGCACTCTAAGAGCTGTGGAGGCAAAGATCTCTCTGCTCACAGAAAGTGTGAAGTAAGAAGAGCAATGATGTCATTGCTTTGACCTTTGAAGAGTCTGGGCTTGCCTAGAATCTCACGGGATGTTCACTTTATCATAGAAATGAATAGTCCCATGTATCCTTAGTGTGTTGGGTCATAATGTCCTGCAGGACACAATGTTCAGGACTGCCTTTTATTTAAGTAAACTCATCAAATATGTATGAAGTACCTGCTGTGTGCCAAGAACTGTGGTAAGCATTGGGGATAGAGCAGCAAACAAGGGAGACATAATCCTCGCCCATGCACAGTTTCTGACTAGTGGAGAAGACACCCACTAAAAAAGAGTGGACAGATAATGAAGCATGTTCCCAAGAGTAGGTAAGGTAGAGCAAAAAGGACTAAGCCACCCCCCCCCCACCCCCAGGAAGGGGAAAATGTCTCTTCCTGAGAATAAATTAGCCAGGCAAAAGTGGGTGAGAAGACAAAGAGATGTTGGACATTGGGAGCTCAGCATGGATAGTCATAAAACACCTGTTATTCTGGGAGACCAATGATTCTAAGACATTGATTAACATATTTTATGCCATTAGAGAACCTCTCAGAGTAAGATCTTGTTATTACAAAATGCTCAGAATATAGACAGACTCTCAAAGCACAAGATTATTGCTTCTGGTTCTACGCTGCCTGTCCAGGCACCAATCAGCTTCTGCTTCTGGTTCTTTCTCTTTCCCTCCACTATCTCAGCAGGCATTATTTGTTTTTTCCTCCTTCCCTCTGATCACTCCTCCAGATGCACTCATCAACCACCAGTACTGTGGAATACGGTGTTTCCCAAATTGTAATATGTGTAATACCAGCATAAAAGGAGATTCTTTTAGGCAGAACAAAGACAAACTTTTCATTAGTTACACATTTATTTTTACAAATTTCTTCTTTTTAAGTAAATTCGATTTACTAAGTAAATTCGATTAATACTAGTAAGTCTATTTAAAGAAATACATAGAGTAAACAAAAATGAAACAAAGTTTGGGCAACATCATTACACTAGAGGTACTCTAAATTATTCTTTAACCTTTCTGTACCTCATATTTTTCTCCTATAAATGGAAATAACAAGACCTGCCTCAATGACAATGGTGAAATAAAAATGTCCATAAGCCACACCTGAGGTTCTGGTACCTAATAAGTTTTTAACAAATGATGATTGTCTGTTTCTTCCCTTTCTTACTGCCTACATATTGAACTTTCTACTGTCATTCCTACCTGGTTTTTAACATTAAAGATAAAATGTTAATATTAAAGATATTAATATTAAAGTTATAAATATTAAAGATAAATAAACATTGCCCATTAGACTATATTTCAAATTAAAAACTCAAGCTAACCTCACCACTATCATGCATAATTTATCTAAGGCTATGTTGGATACGAGATACATAGACACATTGACAAAGATATAAATATATCCATAGATATGCCAGTACAAAAGAAATGTAAAAGACTGGCAATCTTTTTTCTGCACTAATGATCATTAGGCAAAAAGCTTTAACACTGGTATGATAAAGATTAATAGACTATGAGTTAATCTTGTTTTACTTTTCTGTGGTGAAAAGGAGGAGGAGGAGCAGTGACTTTTTTCAGGGTGGGGTTTGGTTAGAGGGAGGGAGAGAGAAAGAATCTCAAGTAGGATCCAGGCCCAGCTGGAGCCTGACACCAGGCTCGATCTCAAGACCCCGAGATCATGACCTGAGCTGAAATCAAGAGTCTGACACTTAACCATCTGAGCCACCCAGACGCCCCAAGGAGCAGTGGCTTTTAAAGTAGAATAGAGGGAGGAGGAACAAGATGGCAGAGAAGTAGGAGATCTAAATTTCATCTGGTCTCAGGAATTCAGCTAGTTAGTAATCAAACCGTTCTGAGCACCTACAAACTCAACAGGAGATCGAAGAGAAGAAGAGCCGCAATTCTAGGAACAGAAAAGCAACCATTCTCTGGAAGGTAGGACATGTGGAGACGTGAATCCAAGGCAACCTATGAGAAGACAGACCGTGGGGGAAGGAGTTGGCTCCTGGCAAGTGAGACAGCAGCAGAGCACAAAATCGGAACTTTTAGAAGTTTGCTCCACTGAGAGATGTTGCTCCACTGTAGGGGGTGTAGCCCTCACAGGGACAGTGTTGTCTCAGCACTCTCAGGTCACAGAAAGACCGGGGGTGTCTTGAGTGTGGCAGATCTCCTAGGTACTGGAGCGGGGAGGATGGCTGCAAAGATGGAGCCGAAGAGGGGTCTCTCAGCCTGGGCTTACCTTAACTGTGATCCAAGGCACAGTCGGGCCATGGCTCTTCAAGCAGGGACCCCACAAGTGGCAGATCTGGGGAACTGGGCAGATCCTTCCTCCACTGGGAGAAGTGGCACAGGAGAGTGCTGCAGGAATCAGCTGGGTTTGGAGACTCCAAACAGGGCTGTGCACCAGAGACAGAAATGCTCAGTCACAGGCTGGGTGAGCTCGGAGCGCAGCCAGAGACCAGGGAGACAGGAGGGATTGACTGCTTTTCTCTGAGGGCACACTGAGGAGTGGGGCCCTGAGCTCTCAGCTCCTCCAGCCAGAGATTGGGAGGCCGCCATTTTCATTCTCCTCCTCCAAAGCTGTATGGAAAGTGGAAAGCATTCAGGGAACAAAAGCTACTAAGTGAACTGGAGCAGATTACTTAGCCCACCCCCTGGCAAGGGCGGTGCAATTCCGCCTTGGGCAAAGACATTTGAGAATCATGGCAATAGGCCCCTCCCCAAGAAGATCAGCAAATGAGGCACCTGGGTGGCTCAGCTCAGGTCATAGTCCCAGGATCCTGGGATCGAGTCCCTCATCGGGCTCTCTAGTCAGGAGGGAGCCTGATTCCCCTCTTCCCTCTGCCTGTGTCTCTGCCTACTTGTGATCTCTCTCAAGTAAATAAAATCTTTAAAAAAAAAAATCAGCAAGAACATCCCTCCAATATGTTTGACCTGATCGATAAGAACTGGTGTTTTGCAGGGAAATACAGCACATAGAATTCATGGCTTTTTTTCCCCATGATTCTTTAGTCTTTCAAAGTTAAATTTTTAAAATTTTCATTATTTTTTCTCTTTTTTAAAATGTTTCCTCTTTCCTATTTTAACCTACTTTAACTATTTTATCTTATCAAATATCTTTTTTTAATTTAAACTTTATTTTTTCAATGTTCCAGGATTCTTTAAGAATCTTTTCTAATTTTCATTTTTATACTCACATTCTATTCCTTCACTGTATTTAACCTTATTTTTCATATACATGTAAGTGTTTCTTTATTTAAAATTTTGGGATACATTTTCTTCTAAGAGACCAAAGTATACCTAAATCTAGTGTATGGCTTTGTTCTAGTCTCCAGCCTGATCACATTCTCACCTTTCTTTTCTTTTTTATGCCAATTCCTTATCTTACCAATTCCTTTTTTAAAATCTTTTTAAATTTTCATCTTCACAATCATATTACATCCCTTCATCGTGTTTACATGTATGTGTGTGTGTATGTATGTGTGTGTATGTGTGTGTGCATATATATATATATATACACACACATTTTTTTTTCTTTAAAATTTTGGGAGGCAGTTTCCTCTAAGTGACCAAAATACACCCAAAATCATGTGTGTGGCTCTCTTCTATTCACCAGCCTAATCATATTTTTTTTTCTTTTTCCTTTCTTTTCCCCCTGGTTTTGGGTTTCTTCTGATTTGATAAGTATATATTTTTCTGGGGTTGTTGTTACCCTTTTAGCATTTTATTCTCTCATTCATCTATTCTCTGGACAAAATGACAAGGCAGAAAATCTCACCCCCCAAAAAAAGAACAAGCGGCAGTACCAACTGCTGGGGATCTAATCAATATGGACATTAGTAAGATGTCAGAACTAGAGTTCAGAATGATAATTATAAAGATGCTAGCTAGGTTTGAAAAAAAAAAATCATAGACTATACTAGAGAATTCTTTCAGGAGAAATAACACCCTTATCTGGAGAAATAGAAGAACTAAGAATCTAACAATTTGAACTCAAAAAAGCTATTAATGAGTTGCAGTAAAAAATGGAGGCTCTTACTGCCAGGATAAATGAGGCAGAAGAGAGAATTAGTGATATAGATCAAATAATGGAGAATAAAGACACTGAGAAAAAGAAAGATAAACAACTACTGGATCATAAGGGGAGAATTTGAGAGTTAAGATACCATAAGATGAAACAATATTAGAATAATTGGGATCCCAGAAGAAGAAGAAAGAGAGGGGGAAGAAGGTATACTAGAGTAAATTATAGCAGAGACTTCCCTAATTTGGAGAGGGAAACAAGCATCAAAATCCAGGAGGGACAGGGAACCACCTTCAAAATCAATAAAAATAGGTCCACAAACTGTCATCTAATAATAAAACTTACAAGTTTTAGTGACAATGAGAAAATCCTGAAAGCAGCCTGGGACAAGAACTCTGTAACATACAATGGTAGAAATACTAGATTTGGAGCAGACTTATCCACAGAGACCTGGCAGGCCAGAAAGGACTGGCATGATACATTCAGAGCACTAAACGAGAAAAACATGCAGCCAAGAATACTATATCCAACTAGGCTGTCATTGAAAATAGAAGGAGAGATAAAAAGTTTCCAGGACAAACAAAAACTAAAAGAATTTGTAAACATCAAACCAGCCCTACAGGAAATATTGAAAGGGTCCTCTAAACAAAGTGAGAGCCTAAAAGTAACATGAACCAGAAAAGAAAAAGACAACATACAGTATCAGTCACCTTACAGTCAATACAGTGGCACTAAATTCATTTCTTTTAATAGTGAATCTGAACGTCAATGGGCTAAATGCACCAATCAAAAGATATAGGGTATCAGAATGGATAAAAAACAAGACCCAGGAGTGTCTGGGTGGCTCAATGGGTTAAGCCTCTGCCTTCAGCTCAGGTCATGATCTCAGGGTTCTGGGATCAAGCCCCACATCAGGTTCTCTGCTTGGCAGGGAGCATGCCCCCCCCCCACCTGCTGTCTGCCTACTTGTAATCTCTGTCTGTCAAATAAATAAGTAAAATCTTAAAAAAAAAAAAAAGAAAGACCCATCAATATGTTATCTGCAAGAAACTCATTTTATACCCAAAGACAGCTCCAGATTTAAAATGAGAGGGCAGGAAACCATTTACCATGCTAATGGACATCAAAAGAAAGCTGGGGTGGCAGTCCTTATATCAGACAAATTAGATTTTAACCAAAGACTATAATAAGAGATGAGGAAGGACACTATATCATACTGAAAAGGTCTGTCCAACAAGAGGATCTAACAACTTAAATATCTATGCCCCTAACATGGGAGTAGCCAACTATATAAACCAATTAATAACAAAATCAAAGAAACACATCAACAATAATACAATAATTGTAGGGGAATTTAACACTGAAATGGACAGATCATCCAAGCAAAAGATCAACAAGGAAATAAAGGCCTTAAAGGACACACTGGACCAGATGGACATTACAGATATATTCAGAACGTTCCAACCTGAAGCAACAGAATACACATTCTTCTCTAGTGCACATGGAACATTCTCCAGAATAGATCACATCCTGGGTCACAAATCAGGTCTCAGCTGGTACCAAAAGATTAGGATCATTCCCTGCATATTTTCAGACCACAATGCTCTGAAGCTAGAACTCAATCACAAGAGGAAATTTGGAAAGAACCCAAATATGTGGAGGCTAAAGAGCAATCCTACTGAAGAATGAATGGACCAACCAGGAAATTAAGAAGAATTGAAAAAAATTCATGGAAACAAATGATAATGAAAGCACAACTGTTCAAAATCTGTGGGACACAGCAAAGGCAGTCTTGAGAGGAAAGTATACAGCAATACAAGCCTTTCTCAAGAAATAAGAAAGGTCTCAAATACACAACATAACCCTACACCTAAAGGAGCTGGAGAAAGAACAATAAAGAAAGCTTAAACCCAGCAGAGGAGAGAAATAATAAAGATCAGAGCAGAAAATCAATGAAATAGAAACCAAAAGAGCAGTAGAACAGATCAACAAAACTAGGAGCTGGTTTTTTGAAAGAATTAAGAAGACTGATGAACCCCTGGCCAGATTTATCAAAAAGAAAAGAGAAAGCACCCAAATAAATAAAATCATGAATGAGGAGAGATCACAACCAACACCAAAGAAATATAAACAATTATAAGAACATATTATGAGCAACTACACACCACCAAATTTGACAATCTGGAAGAAACAGATGCATTCCTAGAGATGTATAAACTACCAAAACTGAACCAGGAAGAAATAGAAAACCTGAATGGACCCATAACCAGTAAGGAGATTGGAGCAGTCATCAAAATCTCCCAACAAACAAGAATCCAGGGCCAGACAACTTCCCAGGGGAATTCAACCAAACATTTAAAGAAGAATTAATACCTATTCCCCCTGAAACTGTTCCAAAAAACAGAAATGGAAGGAAAACTTCCAAATTCATTTTATGAGGCCAGCATTACCTTGATCCCAAAACCATATATATATCCCATTAAGAAGGAGAATTACAGACCAATATCCTTGATGAACACAGATGTGAAAGTTCTCACCAAAATCCTAGCCAGTAGGATCAACAGTACATTAAAAGGATTATGCACCACGACCAAGTGGGATTTATTCCTGGGCTACAAGTTTGGTTCTACATTGGCAAATCAATGTGATATAATACATTAATAAAAGAAACAAGAAACA
The DNA here is from genome assembly GCF_922984935.1 of Meles meles. Lineage (NCBI taxonomy): Eukaryota > Metazoa > Chordata > Mammalia > Carnivora > Mustelidae > Meles > Meles meles. The sequence goes on along the minus strand of NC_060071.1, from coordinate 91,178,652 downwards.
TATGATACTCAGTAGATGCTGAAAAAACATTTGACAAAGTGCAGCATCTCTTTTTGATCAAAACTCCTCACACTTGAGGGAAAGAGAGCACATAGGTCAGTATTATAAAAGTCATCTATGAAAAACCTACAGCAAGTATCATTCTCAATGGGGGAAAACAGAGCTTTTCCCTTAAGTTCAGGAACACAACAGCACTGTCCACTATCACCACTTCTATTCAACATAGTACTAGTCCTAGCCTCAGCAATCAGACAACAAAAAGAAATGAAAGGCATCCATATTGGCAAAGAAGAAGTCAAACTCTCACTCTTTGCAGATGATATACCTTATGTGGAAATAAAATCAATGCACAGAAATCAGTTGTATTTCTATACACCAAGAATAGGATAGAAGAAAGAGAAATTAAGGAGTTAATCCCATTTACAATTGCACCCAAAACCGTAAGATACTTAGGAATAAACCTAACCAAAGAGGCAAAGAATCTGTACTCAGAAAACTATAAAGTACTCATGAAAGAAATTAAAGAAGACACAAAGAAATGGAAAAATGTTCCATGCTCATGGATTGGAAGAAAAAATACTGTGAAAATGTCTATGGTACCTTAAGCAATCTACATGTTTAATGCAATCCCTATCAAAATAGGATTATTTTTTTCAAAGAAATGGAAAAAATAATCCTAAAATTTATATGAAACCAGAAAAGAACCCAAATAGCCAGAGGAATGTTGAAAAAGAAAGCCAAAGTTAGTGGTATCACAATTCCAGACTTCAAGCTCTATTACAAAGCTGTCATCATCAAGGCAGTATGGTACTGGCACAAAAACAGACACATAGATCTAAGGAACAGAATAGAGAGCCCAGAAATAGACCCTCAACTCAATGGTCAACTAATCTTTGACAAAGCAGGAAAGAATGTCCAATGGAAAAAAGACAGTCTCTTCAACAAATGGTGTTGGGAAAATTGGACAGCCACATGCAGAAGAATGAAACCAGGCCATTTCCTTACACCACACACAAAAAAACAGACTCAAAATGGATGACAGACCTTACTGTGAGACAGAAATCCATCAAAATCCTTGAGGAGAACACAGGCAGCAACATCTTCAACCTCAGCTGCAGCAGCTTCTTCCTAGAAACATCGCCAAGGTGAGGGAAGCAAGGACAAATATGAACTAGTGGGACTTCATCAAGATCAAAAGCTTTTGCACAGCAAAGGAAACAGTTAACAAAACCAAAAGATAACTGATAGAATGGGAGAAGATATTTGCAAATGACATATCAGATAAAGGGCTAGTATCCAAAATCTTTAAAGAACTTAACAAATTCAACACCCAAAGAACAAATAATCCAATCAAGAAATGGGCAGAGGACATGAACAGTAATTTCTGCAAAGAAGACATCCAAATGGCCAACAGACACCTGAAAAAATGTTCAGCATCACTCGGCATCAGGGAAATACAAATCAAAACCACAGTGAGATACCACCTGACATCAGTCAGAATGGCTAAAATTAACAAGTCAGGACATGACAGATGTTGGTGAGGATGTGGAGAAAGGATAATTATGCAGACACACACACACAAAAAACAACCCACGAAATCTTGCCATTTGCAACAATGTGGATGGAACTAGAGGGTATTATGCTAAATGAAATAAGTCAATTAGAGAAAGACAATTATATGATCTCACTGATATGAGGAATTTGAGAAATAAGACAGAGGATCATAGGGAAGGGAGGGGAAAATGAAACAAGATGAAACCAGAGGGATCCAAACCATAAGAGACTCTTAATCTCAGGAAACAAACTGAGGATTACTAGAGGGGAGGAGGGTGGGATAGGGTAGGTGATGGACACTGGGGAGGGTATGTGCTATGATGAGTGCTGTGAATTGTGTAAGACTGATGAATCACAGACCTGTACCCCTGAAACAAATAACACATTATATGTTAATAAAAAGAAAAAAAAATAGAATAGAGATTCACTCTCAGCTCCACTGTTTACACCTATGTGAACTTGATCATGTAATCTGATATTTTTGTGCCTCAGTTTCCTCATCTAATGAAGCCTATTACCTTGTAAAACTGTTAAGAAGATAGAAGCGAGGTAGATACCTTGCTTGAAGTAAATGCTAAAAATCGTGATTATTATTGTTATTGTTTTCAACTTTAACCCACTTTGATCCATGGCCAAACTATACTTCATTGCAGAAAAGATTCTATTACTCTGATCCATTCATCAGAAAAGAAAACCTGTCTATTTTTTCTAAATCTTCGAAACTAGGGGTGCCTGGGTGGCTTGGTGGTTTAGGCCTCTGCCTTCGGCTCAGATCATGCCCTTCGGCTCAGAGTCCTGGGATTGAGCCCCGCATCCTGCTCCCTGCTCGGCGGGATGCCTGCTTCCTCCTCTCTCTCTGCCTACTTGTGATCTGTCTGTCAAATGAATGAAATCTAAATCTTCGAAACTGTATCAGAGTTAAGCCAAACATAAAAGAAACCATTCTTGAAATTTTAAGTAGCGTTTTCATACAAAGAAAGGGGTGCTCACATCACTGTTAGAATGTCTAATGAAGTGGCTTCTAGATTGCCATCAGGAGAGCAACACAAAATTGGCCAAACTTGGGAAATCTGCTCTGCCATAAAGAGAATGGTAGAAAATCAAGAAATAGGCACAGGAGCTATTGGCTTCAGAAAAATGTACAATTCACCCAGGATCAGAAAGACATGGCCATGAGGGTTAGCTGCAGAGCAACGTTGCTAGATAAGACAAAGGACACCCAGTTAAATTTGAATTTCAGATCAACAACAAAACATTTTTAGTGTGTGCCCCATACAATAATCAGGACATATTAGACTCAAAAATTTATTGTTGACCTGAAATTGAAATTTAACTGGGTGTCATGCATTTAAGAAGGAATCCTGAATTACCCCTTCATTTGAAATTAAAATTCAACCAGGTGTCCTCTCTGTTTATTTGCTAAATCTCAAGTTCTGATCTAGAGACACTCATAGCCTACTGCTTTAAGACCAGCAGAAGGGGGTCTTGCATGATGCGGCTTCAATTCAGTCTCATGCGATTGTGTCAGATTGGCAAAAACTAAATCACATCAGGAACTCTGGCCGCAAGGACATTTGGGAGACATAAGTCTTAGCTTTTCAGTCTCTGTATTATGGCAGGCATGGGAGAAGTGTGAAGGGGCATGTGACAAGCCAACAATTCGCCGGAATAGCTGCACAGTAATATTGATTCATTGCATTTGTAATTTGTTTTATTTTGACAGATATATACTGAACATCTCTTCTTTTTGGGTCAGTATAAGTATTAAGGATATGGCACTAAACAAAACAAACAAACAAACAAACAAAAAATAAAGTCCCTGTCCTCGTAAAGCTTAGATTCTAGTGGAGAAAACAAAATGATTAACAACAACAAAAAACCCCCACTAAATTACAGAAATTGAAAATAAAACTGAAAGTAAAAGCCACTTGTAATCCTACTAGTCTTCTTCTAGCTTTATGTAACAGCAAAGGTTAAAAAAAAATCTCCTTACTCTTTTCTCCCTCCAATTTTGTTTCCCAGAGTAATCATCAGTATCCCAGAGTATCATCAGTAGAAGTTGTATGTGTGTGCTTGCGTGTTTATTATAAATAAGTTAAACATGATTACTAAGTCCGGTGATGGTGGGAAGGATATACCTCAGTTCATCTGCTGAAAAGCTCAACATTACTCAAGCTATTACAAAAAAGACAGAATCCAGGCATCTCCTTCCTCCTCCCTTGGGGTCTTTTGTGCCTGATTTACCACCAGTAGTTTTCTGGAAATCACTTTCTCCCTTTGTCTTCATCCTCTATCCATTTTACCTCTATCCTGCTGGGTCTCCTTTACCTGCCTTGGATCTTCTCAGAAAAGACGGACTCACTTGGAGTCAGAGTGGAGCACATACAACACAGGGTAAACCTCTTTCTGCAGAGATCTGATCAATTTTCATATGTCCAGTTTTCATCTGGAGATGATCAAATGTCCCCCTTACATTAATGTGAGGATGGAGGGAGAGGAAGGGAATAGAAACCTGTTGCTCTCCCCACCCCACCCCCACCTTACACCGCACTCAGAGTTAAATCTTAACTCCTCATTCTGTCTCCTTTGTCTAGTACTAAAAATTCTTCATGTCTGACTCTATGTGAGCATGGTTTCCTGCCACCATTTCCTCACAAAGACCCTGCTCCAGCCACTCTCCAAACATGCTTTATTTTCCCATTTCTATCTCTGTCCTGACATTCAGTCGGTATGGACGGCCTTCAATCCAACACTTCTGCCCATGGGCACTGACCTCTGCTCAGGTTCTGGCTTCAGTGCCTCTTCCTCCATGATGCCACCTTGGATTCATTCTTGCAGAAGCTGACCTTGAGACCAGGATTTGAGGACAGATGTTTATTAGGAAGGGGGTTTCAGCAAGCTGGTGTTGAGGAGGAGAGAGAGGCAAGAAAGACAAAAACTAACAAAGGGTATGTTTTGAGGAGGCTGTATGGTGGGCAACAGAATGGCTGGGGTAGGGGGGGCGGTGTTCAAGCCAAAATTTGAAGTGCTTATCCCTCACCTTCCATCCATGATTGCTGAAGGTGGCTCCTAGTGACATGAACTGGACAGTCGTTCAGACCTGGCCTGTGAGTGGACTGAGAGAAATGCCTCAGGTGGAAAGTGCAGGTGTGTGCAGGAGGACACTGCCAGTGAGCACAGAAATTGGGGCCAAGGGGATGTGGACAGGGGGACGTGTAGCATTTTGACCAGCTGGACCTGATTTGTGCCATTATACTATTATGGCCTTTGGTTCATATCAGTCCTGCCTCATGTTATAAGTGTCTGTGTGTGGTCAGAAAAAAAAAAAAAAAAAAAAAAAAAAGGGTGCCTGGGTGGCTCAGTGGGTTAAGCCACTGCCTTGGGCTCAGGTCATGATCCCAGAGTCCTGGGATCAAGCCCCACATCGGGCTCCCTCTCTCTCTGCCTGCCTCTCTGCCTACTTGTGATCTCTGTCTGTCAAATAAATAAATAAAATCTTTAAAAAAAAAAAAACATTAAATTACTCATTGTCTTAGCCTGGTTTATCCCAAAAAGCAGAACCAGAGGCAAATGCTTCTGTGCTATGACTTTATCAAGAAATACAAACTGGGGAAAGTAGGAGCAGTGACAAGAGGGAGTGAGGCAGGGAAGGCAGAAGTGGGGACACAAGGTATGTTTTGAAGGTGGCGGCTGGGAGCGTCCAATTTAAGCTGATTGTCTCAGGACACCCCACCAAGAGAAGGGAGGGAGAAGACTCTACCTACCAGTTCCTTTCTCCCATCATGAGAGGTTCATTTGACAGGGATTTAGGTCCCGGCACGTCCACAGTACAGTTGGGGAAGTGCTGGCAGCATCCCGCAGCAATCCAACACCCCAGCACCAACACAAATGCCCTGGGGCAGGGGCCACGTGAAGCATGAGGCAAGGGGCTATCTGTGGGGACATGCACTTGGTCTGAGTCTCATCGGTGGCCTGGGCATCGGTGGCCCAGGCTGGGCCAAAACTGTCTGGAGACAAGTGAAGGCAAGAGATCCGAAGTGGCTTATTAAATGTGTCTGACTCACCAACAGAAACAACTCACTAGGGGTGACCCGATCCTCATGTGGGCCCCACATATCACGCCTAGAAGATTATCTTCAAATAGTATGAAGCATCCCCACCGTGGCTTACAAATGAAAACCAACCTTCTATTGCGAAAATCTGGTACATCAAAATTTTTTAAAAAGTAAACTGAGTGGATAGAGGTATTCTTTCCAAAATGTCTGATCTCTGTGAAAACAAGTCTCTGCGGAACTAGAGATGTACTAGAAGAAGGAAACGAAGAAGGAACATAAATGAGTGAAGCAAATGTGGATGAAATCTTGTTTTTATCAGTAAGATAAAGAAAACAGGGTCTCTGGTTCACCCAAGGATCCTTTATAGACATTCTATACAGAATTTTTAGCTGTCTTTAATTTTTACTCACTAACTTCTTTGAAGCACTAATTATAAATGTATACAAAGTTTTATATGTTTATGAAACTTTCATCAAAGGGGCGAAAAGAACTATATCGAGGAAATAGGAAGGTCAAAATTTTTATAAGTGCTGTGTTGGAAGGGAGGAAACATGTAAAAGAGAAACGTGTTTATCCAGTAGAATAACACAAGTACCAGGAAAAATAGGGGCCTGTGTAGACATTGTTTACAGGGAGAAGAAATGTACTTAATTTCTTTATAGCCATAAGCTCTGCATTTATTTTTTTTAAACCTGGATACAGGCGACTACATCATGAGCAGGTATTGATGAAAAGCTCAATGACACTTTTTCTATAATCATGAAGATTATAGTGTTTCAAAAGGAATTATTTTACTTTAAAGAAAACAGTTTAAATGTTAATATTCCCAAAGAAACATTCGCATTTGAATTCTGCACCTCATGAAGAAATTCAGTCATTAGTTTTTTCAAATGTGCAGAAAATGATCTAGAAGTCTTAGAATTAATATGTAAATATATTGTTAAAATGAATTAAAGGGTTATATAGATAAGAAAACATAATGAATGCAATAATGAAAATAGTGCAACCTTTGAAACAACAAATAAGTTTCAATTTCAGGAAGAAGGGCTGTGTAGATTGCTACGGAAACCATGGTCCTTGTAATCATGTTCCTGAGGCACATTCTTGAAGGTTGAGTGCTTGAATATAGTCAGCCACAGCTTCCTCAATCAGACCTATTTTACCACGAACCTCAGCTCTAAGTTTATACACTAGAGCATCATCAGGCGTCAAAGACAGAGCTGTAAAAGGAAAACATTTCAAGATATGTTTTATGATGACACTGGAAAATAGTCCCCTATTTTAAAAATAAAAATTTTCTAAGAACTTTAGCACTGCTTATTTGAGAGCATTTTTCTTCCAATGTAAATGATTATTTACTAAAATTAAATATGAAACCTTTCTAAGAAAACTAACTTGAGGAACAGTACAATGTCTTTCCTTGGACGGCTGGCATTGTTTATGTCCAGTTTCCCTGATGATTTTCTGTATCTCAGCTTATCCACACTTTAAGTTATTCCATAAAGGAATCTATATTGATGGCATTAAAGATAAGATATTTAAAAGCATTAATTCTTATGTAAGCTTACCTAGACAGACAGACCTGGTGATTTTCTTCTTTTATTGTCTAAAAACAAATATATCAACCACTGTGATTTCGCCCCAAAATTATAAAACAAAATACCTTGACTTAGGTCTTCCTCAGCTAGTTCATATTGCTTTAAACAACAGTAGAAGTGCGCTCTGTTAAAATATACTGCAGCCCAGAAGGGACAGCTTTCAACCACATATGCAAAATCTTCTTTGGCTTCTTTGTATCTCTCTAATATTGTATTTGCAATAGCTCGATTCATGGTAGCATATTCATTTTCTGGATCAAACCTTAAAGCTTTTGAGAAGTAGTCACTGGCCTATAAAATGTGAAGATGATGATAAGTTGAATATATTTTAATTGGCAGCTATATAGAGATCTGAAGCACTTTTGCTTCACATATAAAACTGGTTAAATTTAAAGTGTATTTGAACTTCTTTCTTTCTTTCTTTCTTTCTTTCTTTCTTCTTTCTTTTCTTTATTTTTCTTTGTGTGCCTGTGGTTCTATTTCCCTGGAACTGGACACACATTAGCTGGGCAAATATTTCATCTAAAATGTGTCCAGCCAAAAGTCAGTTTGCTTTTTGTTATCACCATGTATTGTCAAATCTCAATAATGTCAGTGATAAAATACTACTCCTTACTGAGGTGAAATGCTCTTCTACTTACCCCTCAAGTCCCACACCTTTACACAGTACCAGAAAAAGGTAAAATATAAATCGGAAAAGGTCACAACATGATAAAATGTTAGAAAATTAACATTTTTCTTATACAAGCAGAGTATCTAAGAGCTAAAAAGGTAAATGAATTCTCCAAATAAGATTCTAAACCATGCCACAAGGCTCACCCACCTCCCCACCCCCCCCGCCATGGAGCACTGGGCGTTGTACGTAAACAATGAAACTTGGAACACTGCATCAAAAACTAATGATGTATTTTATGGTGACTAATATAACACAATGAAAAAAATTTTTTTAAAGATTCTAACCCATACCAAAAAGGGATAAAAACTTAGTGATACTATGAAAGTTATGAAGAAGGAAGAGTGAGGGAAAAAATCAACTTGTCAAGATTGAAGACTCTAGATTATTCTTTACTCATCATCAAGCTGAAACGAACCCTTTCAAGTGTGGTCTGTAGATTGGTTTTGGGGTCTTAGTCTGAGAAATCATTTCCTACAGCTCTGTAAAGAGATTAAGTACAGAAACTACGAGTAAACCATTAGTAACTTTTATAGCACTTTGACATAGTTATGACATTCCAGGACATGAACATATTTCTAATAACTTGTTTATATTGTGTTTTAGCAAAATATTGATGAATAATAAGTTAGAAATTTTTAAATGGTCTTTCACCACAAATAGCTTCAGATGCGGCTTGGACATCCAACTAGACATCCCTTCTCTAATTCCATGAGGGTAAAAATTTGGTTCCTACTTTAAAATTTACTTCACTTAAAGGAAAAGTCATTTTTAACAATACAGGGTGCTCTATAATTTTTTGCCATTCAGTTTTTCCCAACACACCACAGTCTTGCTTCTATCTATCTTCCCCTATTTTGTGAGTTCCACTCTTGCTAAGGCTGCAGATGTCCTCAAGCCCAATGGACATTTTCTAGTTCTTTACTTTCAGGACATTTCTGTGGCATGGGCACTCTTGATCTCTCCTTCCTTTGTAAAATTCTCTGTCCTTGGGACAGAGCATCTCTCTGGTTTTCTCTTACCTATCTATCGTTTTCTCTGTCTCCATCACTGAACTATTTTTCTCTCTGTTTCCCAGGGATCTGACTTCAATTCACTTCCATCATGAGTGAAATGGAACACTGGTAGCATAGTGGCCAAGAGCTCAAACCACAGAGCTAGATTTCTAGGTTCAAATCCTGGCTCTACCACTTGTCATCTCTATGCCTTGGGTGAGTAGATAAAGCACTTTTTGTCACCAGTTTTCCTGTCTGTAAAATGGAAGTAACAACTAGAATTCTACTTCCAGTTTTGCTTTTAGGATTAAGTGAGGTTATTATGTGAAGTATATACAAAATATCCATCTATCCCAAGGCAATTCTCCATGAATTTTGCTGCCTCTGACTTTCAAGAGGCAATTCGTTCAAGATTGTGTAACCCATCTTATTTTTGGATGGAACTATTCGATGCGCCAGCGAAGTGCAGTAGAAGGATCTGTTAAGAGGATGGCAGAATTGACATCCTTCTGTGAAGGGCTTAAAGAGAATTCACTCGCAGACAGAAGACTGGACTCAAAATCATCAGAAATGAGGCAAGGAAATGACTCCAAGCAGGGCCAAGACTTTTTAAAAAAGTAATTTAGGCTTCATTTTAAGAATCAGTAAATGATCAATAAAGGCCACACTATTCTACATCACAAAACCAGGACTTCAATCAGGTAGGAGTAAATGCCTACCTCAGCTAAGATAAAAGAATTCAGTAACGCACAATAATGTGCCTGTGAACAATGTAAGTTTCTCTTACAGCTTCCAAAATATATTGCTGAGAAAATAGAAGCCTATCCATTTCATGAAGTAACTTGAAGTATAGGAGTAATGGCTGTGAAGCAGTTGAAGTCCAAAGACACCTACCACAATGATGGTCTTGATTTTTAACAATTGGTCTAGTGCCCTAATATCTGTAATTAATTAAAAATCAGATCCAGTTATCTTTTTAAAGTCACCCATAGATCATGATGCATGCACGTGGCTCATCCAAAAGTGATTTAAAATTATTGTCACTCATTGGGGAGGGTATGTGCTAAGGAGAGTGCTGTGAAGTGTGTAAACCTGGCGATTCACAAACCTGTACCCCTGGGGATAAAAATACGTTATATGTTTATAAAAAAATAAAAAATAAATTAAAAATTTTAAAAAAATTATTGTCACCGGGGCGCCTGGGTGGCTCAGTGGGTTAAAGCCTCTGCCTTCAGCTCAGGTCATGATCCCAGGGTCCTGGGATCGAGCCCCGCATCGGGCTCTCTGCTCAGTGGGGAGCCTGCTTCCTTCTCTCTCTGCCTGCCTCTCTGCCTACTTGTGATCTCTGTCTCTGTCAAAAAATAAATAAATAAAATCTTTAAAAAAAAAAAGTGGGCTAAAAAAAATTATTGTCACTAACTAATGCTGAAAGAAACCAGAACATATCTAGGTTTGAACACTTTAGAGATTTTTTGATGTATTGAGGGACCCTTCTTCCTGCCCCTAAATCTTCCTTCCAGAACAGTTAGAAACAAAGGTTGAGGAGGTGGGGAGCAGGGGACAGAAGCCATTTTCTCCAAAAAGAGGTCTGTCTGCATTCAACTGTGCCCCAAGTCTCTGCCTTCCCTCATGGTGTAATCGATAACGCACCCTGCTCCTTTCAAAGGCCACCCCAGGAACTTCCAAACTTTAACCTCAGTTCTCAAAGATTTTGATCCTAATCATCCCTGCCACTTTCTTCTGCCCCAACAATTTCTTCTTTTCTACTACATTTTTTATTAATATAGGAGCATGAATCACTATCCTTCATATTTACAAAATTAAGAGAACTTCTTACCACACTCTACCTCATTTCACTACTTCTCATTTCATGACTTCTCTTCACAGGACTTCCTGACCAGTTGAACTGCTTAATTCTTCACCTCATATTTCCTCCACAACCTTTACCTGTCTAAGTCTCTGATTCACTGTGGCCGCAAAAATGTTCTTGCCAAAATTATCAGTGACTTCCTCCAATATCCACTTCCTTGACTTCTCCCAGCAGCACTTGACACAGGACACTTTTCCCTTCTTAAAGCACATTATTCTCAAGGTATTATCATACTGTCCTGCTTTTCTTCCCATCAACCTGGCTGGATGCTCTCTTTTCAGTCTACTCTCTGGCATCTCCTCTCTGTTTCACTCTTAAACATTGGTGTTACCCCCAGAGCTTGCTCCTTAAACCGCTTCTCTCCACCTATACTTGCCTATCCAGGCAATCTCAGTCTCAGTCCCGCACATATGCTCACAATGATAGAACAATGCTTCTGTGAGACTGCCTTCGATCTTCATCACTACTACTATTTTCTTGTTTATTTTCTATTTGTTCCTCCAATAAGAAGTAAGTTCCACCAGGAAAAAAAGTCTTTCTTATCTTGTTTAACTCCATACCCTCAGGGTATTATTAATGCCTCATACAGGGCAGGTACGTCATTAATATATGGAGATTGAAGGAATAAAGAGCTAAGTGGTATAAGGAAGTATTTGCTGAACTTTTCCAGCAAAATAATAGCCTCTTGGTACATAAAGATGATGCAATGGATCATTTTATTAAGGGATCTGGTGGCAGTATTGGTGGCACAAGAGAACACAGAGGTTACAGGTCTCAGAAAATGCAAGCAAAAAAAAAAAAGGCAAGCCTTTTTAAAATGCATACATCAGGGGTGGTGCTTGGGTGGCTCAGTCAGTTAAGCATCTGCCTTCAGCTCAGGTCAGAACCCAGGGTCCTAAGATCAAGCCCTCCACTGGGCTCTCTGCTCAGCAGGGAGCCTGGTTCTCCCTCTCCCTCTGCTGCTCCCACCACCTTTGTGCTCTCTCACTCCTTCTCTGTCAAATAAATAAATAAAATCCTTAAAAAATAAAAATAAAATGAGTACATTGTCTTTGAAGGCCAGGATTGTGGAAAGTTCTGAAAAACACAGAGCTTGTGGTAGAAGCCTTCCCGGACTAGTTAGGCTAGAGAGGACATTTTGTAAAGTCCTTTGCCATAACATCAAACGGAGCACAAGTTGGAGTTACCATGGCTCATCACCCTGCTTCTCATAAGAATCTCTGCTATTTGACAAGGAACAAAATCTCATCAAATGTAACAGAAAAGTAATTTGCCTGCCTTCATTGCAAAAACAAGGATGAAAAATATTAGCTTAATTTTTGGAAAGAAAATAAAAACTCACCGGATAAAAAAGTATTGCTACAACATAGATAAAAATTATAACATAACATTTCAAAATGAACTAGAAAAAAATTGTTAAAGGAACAATTGCATTTAAGAAAAAATAAATCAGTAATGAAGGATCTCATCAGAAATGAGGCGGCCAGGAAGGTTTGACATGGGAATGAGATGAAACTAGAAAAAAAAAAATTTTTTTTAAGAAACCTGATCTATAAAGTCCACAAGGGATAATAGAGATTTCAGAGCACACAGGAGAGATTTAGAAGAGAGATGTGAAAAAGGCAAAGAAAATGAAACAAAAACTAAGAGATAAAAAACATGAGAAAAAATAATTGGTACGTAGAAGTCAAAGGACATCTTAGATATAATAATTGGCATTCATTCACAATGAAGAGAAAAATGAAACGAAAAAATTTTATACTGAATTCAACAAAACTTTTCTGAAATCTACATATTGAAAATGCACACTGTGTACGATGACGTACTTTGGCAAAACTTTTTACTTAAAAAAAAAATCTTTGATGATCTTGACAAAAAGAAGTCACAGATAAAAGAATTGAAAGTCAAGTTTGCAACAAAAAGATCATATTTTGACACCAACATACACCAGAATATAGTGAAACAATACTTAAGATACTCAAGGAAAGAAAAAGTGAGTCAGAATTTTAAACCCAGACAAGCTGCCTCAAGTTGTAAACACTGCAGGCAAATAGCTATGAACATTAAAAAAAAAAAAAATCAAGGAATATTGTTCTCATGAGCCCTTTCTCAGGACTCTGTTAGACGACCAATTTTAGGCAACTGAGAAATGAGTGGTCAGGAGGGAAACTTTGGCAAAAAGCCTGGTGATGAGAACTGAATATACTTAACTGGAGAGCTAAGACTAGCATGTGAAATAAGGGTAATAAAATGGTATACAAATATTAAGTCCTTTGGTGGTAGAGGAATAATGAAACAACAAAACGGGAGAGTCGAGACAGAGTAGAAGGCTGGCACTAACTGACACTGTAAGCTTACACACATTTAAGAATAAAAATGTAAATATATTTTTTTAAGATTTTGTATATTTATTTGACAGAGAGAGACAGCAAGAGAGGGAACACAAGCATGGGGAGTGGGAGAGGGAGAAGCAGGCTTCCCACTGAGCATGGAGCCTGACACCGTTCTCCCCCTGGGATCATGACCTGGCCAAAGGCAGATGCTTAACAACTAAGCCACCTAGGCGCCCCTAAAAAAAGATAAGTACTTTTTAGAAAAGAGAATACTATTAACTAAAATCAACAAACAGATGAAAGGGAGGAATAAGGGACAAAAAGATTAAATGATGATTTTATTGTTGTTCGTAATAGAAAATCTAAAGAAATAAGGAACTAAGAGTATAAAGGTATTTTTATAAAGTTAATCATTAAAACAAAGCTATAAACCTTCCTAAATATCAGAACTCTCTTAAAATAATTAAATAAAGTAAACCACAGAAAAAAATACATCAAATATAAGTACACTGTGACATTAAATAACAGAACTAAGATCAACCATGCCAAAATTTTATTATTATTATTATTATTATTATTAAAAGCTAAGTATTTTCAAATTGCCATCTAAAGCAAAATGCTGTATAAAAGAGATACAAGCTGGAAATAAAGTATTCTGAACACTAAAAATAAAGGGAAGGGCAAAGGAATACCAGGCAAAAGCAAACCATTTGAAATCAGAGGTTATGATCTTTGTATCAGATGAAAGTGAATTTATACCTAAGAGCATTTTAAAGAAACAGAGGGCATTTGATATGTATTCACAATGCATATGTAATATGTTTGAATATCTGTACATAAAATAATAATGTTGCAGCAATTTTTATAAAGCAGAAATTACAAGAGATGTAAAGAAAATTATAGAGGGCACACTAATTTAAACCTTTCCCACTACAAAATAAACCAAATGGAAAACAAGCATGGATATAGGCTAAATTAAAAACATAATTTATAAGGTAGATCTTTTTTTTTTTTAATATTTTATTTATTTGACAGAGAGAAATCACAACTAGGCAGAGAGGCAGGCAGAGAGAGAGAGGAGGAAGCAGGCTCCCTGCGGAGCAGAGAGCCCTATATGGGGCTCGATCCCAGGACCCTGAGATCATGACCTGAGCTGAAGGCAGAGGCTTTAACCCACTGAGCCACCCAGGCGCCCCTATAAGGTAGATCTTATATGGATATTTTTAGCTCTATATCCTTATAGTAGAAATTCTTTTTTTGAAAATTCCCCTGGAGTATTTTTTTTTTTAAGATTTTATTTATTTATTTGACAGAGAAAGATCACAAGTAGACAGAGAGGCAGGCAGAGAGAGAGGGGAAAGCAGGCTCCCTGCCGAGCAGAGAGCCCGATGCGGGACTCGATCCCAGGACCCTGAGATCATGACCTGAGCCGTAGGCAGCGGCTTAACCCACTGAGCCACCCAGGCGCCCTATTTTTTTTTTTTAAGTTGGCATGTACAGGAACACATTAAAACTCAAAAAACTCCAAAATTAGAAAATGTAAAGCCTTTCTACCTGGACATTTTCAGTGTCCTATTAATTTATTCTTCAGTCAAAGGGGAAATAATATTTCATGTGTAACATTTTAGGAAAACAAAAATAAAAAACATTACAGACCAAAGTACATATGATACTGCTAGAAGCAGTAATTAGGGAAATGGCCTAAACTTAACACTCATCACAGTGCAAATTAAAGGATGACAATAAATGAATTAAACTTCTGACTCGGGCGCCTGGGTGGCTCAGTGGGTTAAAGCCCCTACCTTTGGCTCAGGTTATGATCCCAGGGTCCTGTGATTGAGCCCCACATCGGGCTCTTCACTCAGTGGCAAGCCTGCTTCCCCCCCGCCCCACCCTTTGCCTGCCTCTCTGCCTACTTGTGATCTCTTTCTGTTGGTCAAATAAATAAATAAATAAGTCTTTAAAAAAAAATTTAAACTTCTGACTCAAGGATAGACAAAGAGCGAGATCAGATGAAGATAAAGAACAAAAGAGTGAATATAAATAAAAAGTTGAAGTTGAGTTTGAATTATGTAAGTGCATTACAGCTCAAATAAAATAAATTCAAAATATAAGAAATATCATCTAATAACCCAATACTTTCATTTCAGACATTCTGAAAAGATTACGATGTTATATAATCAGAACTGATGTCCTTACCTCCTCACTCTCAGTCAAATGCTCATGTGGCTAAAATTTAAGAATGTTAACAATTAAGATGAGTTTGATAATCACATCAATGAAAAAGAGTCTTGAAGAAGTCTGAGATTTGTCTAAGTGGGGGCACAGAGAGAAAGAATTTTAGTCCAGAAACTGACAATAATGGACAGCAAGGCCATGGCCCACACTTGGGGAAAGTCCAGAACAATGTTTACTGGACAAATGTTGAATGGTTGATGATAATGAGGAGAATAAATCCATAGAAATGTGAACATGTAATAAATAATTACAAACATTCTTAGGAAAGAGAACTTTGTTAAAAAGAGCTAATAAATGATTAGCCTGTGATGTTAAGGATTGCTTTTTGGAAATTATATGTAACAAAGAAATCATTTAGTGTCAAAAAGAAAATGTTAAGGAAGACACATTACCTGGGAAAACTGCCTGTGGTGAAAATAGATATTTCCTGCATTAAAGTAGGCCAGTGAATACGTGGGGTTTAGAGAAATTGCTGCTTGATAGTCTCTCATTGCATTCTGTTTTTGACCCATAAACTCATGAATCACACCACGATTTGTTAAGAATTCTGCTGTAGTATTGATCTGCAATATAATAGTATGAGTATTTAGCATCTAGGAACAGTATTTATCTCCAATTTCATGTCTGTAAAAATGAATGTTATGAAATCTACTTGTAGGAAACGAGTAATTTTATAGTGCTGGTGAAACCCCATTAGAGCAAATATTTTGAGAAAGGGCTTGGTGTGAAGTTGATTCAGTGTCAACCCTTTGTTGATCTGGTTGCAATAAAACAAATAATCTTACTGCTATCCTCAGGTCCTTTCCAAAGGATAGACGTGGTTGGAGGAAGCTTATCTGTTTGACTCCGTTATACTAGAGAATAAATTAAATAGTTAACGTGCTTATTTGTCCTCGGTAGTGGCAATTATCTTTCCATTCTTTTCTTTTCTTTGGCAACTAGCAATTACAAAATCTGCCTATTTATACAGAAACAGAATCCAAAAGCTAGAAGAAAAGGTTTTCTATCACTATATACAAAATCTGAGGCTCTTTTGTTTTGCATTCATTTTTATGACAAAATAATATTGATGTCCCATGAAACTATAAATTACATTTATTGAGAAGAATCAACATTTATCATGAGTTTGTATTTTGGATTTTAAATGTACTTAGGTTATAAAATTGGCAAGCCATAAAAATTATTTATTCTGGGAATCTCCTGGAAAAAATACCAATATTATTTTCCCTACAAGTTACTTTAAAAAGTTACAGAGAACTTACATGATGCTATTCATTAATGGTGTTAATTGATGCTAATGATAATATCATCTAAAGGGATTTTTACCTTTATGGCAGCATTAATGTCTTGAATTGCAGCAAAATTATTACCCATCTGAAGACAGACCATGGCTCTTCCTTCATAGGCTAAGTAGCATTTTGGATCAACTTCTATGGCAATGGTAAAGTGATTCCAAGCTTTCTGGAATTTTCCTTGGGCCTAGAAAAATTTTTCATTTACATGAAGTAGGAAATTGTCCATAACATAGTAAATGTTTATGGTTCTAACCTAATCAAATAAAGCCTTTAGTAAGGGTAAATTTATATTGTGCTAAATCTAACCTATTTTAAACAAGGAAGTAGACGGTACTCTGAGTGCATTCAATTGACTAAATTACCTCTGAGTATTTATGCTAACATTTTAATTAATTGAAATAAATCTAATTGTCAGAGTCATCTCTTATGCCAGTCTTGGACAACATAAAATCATGGCCACCATAAAGTCATGGCCACTATATGAAACACCGATGCTTCTGACAATCATCACCACAAAGCTTGCACTGAACTCCATGCACATAGGTAGAGATTGTATTTATTGCCTGGCATTGAATCTCCAGTTAAACATTTTATATACATATATAATGTTTATATATATATATATATGGAATATAATAAAATAAATGTGCTTAATAAATAAGAGAAAAAAATAATGGTATGAAACCTATTTTGATAAACTGTACCAGCATCTGAGATTTTAGGGTACCTATACATAGTCCATGGAAAATGCATTTAAATCTTCCAAGTTTCTGTTTATACAAACCTTAGCACCAACCGAAAAACAAGAAAAAAGTTAGGAGAGGGGCACTGTTCATTGAAAGGTATCTGAGTATTTCCTAGAGAAGACCAGCTAGCAACTAAATACCTCATCAGTGTAAGGTAGTAAGTTGATAAATGCACTGAGTCCGGAGTCTGTCCTTTATATGTATAGGCTAAAAATCCAACCTACCAGAATCTCAGAAGCTGAGAAGCTGACTCACATTAACCAAACTGAGCCCAGTGACTCTTGCATAAAACTAGTAAGATAACTACACACTGTTCTTTAACTGGCAAATCTTCTCCCTCTGGGGGAATTACGTGAAAATCAACACTGCCATAAGAAATTCAGTGGAGAAACAAGAAATATAAGAATATTAAGCTGCAAACAGCCTCACAATGGGATATCTGTCATCTGTTCCTGAAATCCTTTTTGGCTAACCTCAATATCGCTAGTGCGAGGTACATAGTAGGGACATCTGTAAGAATTTGTTGAACAAATGGTTATTCTTTCCCTTGGGCAGAACTTGGATGAACCTAACTCTCTTTTCTCAGTCCTTTCTTTTCTGATTCAATCCTTCTTCCTAACTGTTTCTCAGTCTTCTTTCAGGTTGATACATACCAAATGACATCTTCATAAAACAAAAATCTGATGTCATTGCTTTGGTTAATTATACTGACATTTCTAACAGCCTGCAAAGCCTTCACCTCCAGTCATTTTCCACTTTCTAGCCTGTCCTACAACACTCCCTTCTTGTCCATAACACTCCAACATTTGGGTCCTCTGTCTCTTTCATAAGACATTCGAATGGGTTGTTCACTGTGTCCTAGCCTCAACTCTTAAGTCTGACTGATTACCAGTCTTTCACACTCAATTTAAATGTTAATTTCTCAAAAAGTTCTCTCTTCCCCTTAAACAAATCTAAGTTTCCTTGTTATAAGTTGTTCTAAAACCCATCCTTTTCCTTTGTATCATGAGTATAATTAAATAACTTCATATGATTGCTTGATACTCATCTCTCTACTAAGTAGTAAACTCTTTAAGAACTAAGTATATTTGGTTCACTGCTGTATCCCTAGGCCCCTATCTTAGGGGATCAGTAAAATGCCTACTGAATGCAATGAATGATGATGTTAACACATTTCATTGGATTGCAGTTAGCTCTTACAGCTTTGGGATTCATCCTGTCTCTTCCAATTGACTTTATAATTTTCCACTGTGATCCAATAATGTCTAATTTTATGCTTAAGTCTCAGAGGGCAATCAAATTGTTTCCCTTATTAATGAGTTCTTGGGCATACCTCATTCTAACCACCAATTCTAAAAATCACCTCCAATATTATTGGATCAGCCAAACTCATATTCAAATTTTAAAAAAATCAACTTCAAATGCAGATTATTAACAAAAATTTCTGCAGATTATAATAATTTGAGCACTTTTTTTGCCCATTGTTTAAAATTTTAAATATTAAAAAAAGAAGAAGATTTAAAATCGTTCAGTTCCTCTTCACGGAAAATATAACACACTTAGCACTTTATTCCAAGAATGTCACTACAATTTTATTAATGCAAATAGGTTGGTGAGTGCATGTGTCAGGTCAGAGTGTTCCAGAGACCTACTTGGTAACAGACTAATGCTCTCCCGTGTTGCTGAAAGGACAAACACCGGGT
This sequence comes from Meles meles, assembly GCF_922984935.1. Classification (NCBI taxonomy): domain Eukaryota; kingdom Metazoa; phylum Chordata; class Mammalia; order Carnivora; family Mustelidae; genus Meles; species Meles meles. The sequence goes on along the minus strand of NC_060071.1, from coordinate 91,159,592 downwards.
CTCTTGCCTTCCCAGGATGGGCTCCCTGCCATTTGGAAGATGACCTAAATCCCTGTACAGTGGTTGTCTGACCCCGTGCATGGCTAAAATCCACTTCAGAACTTTTGTACAGTGTTTATTCTCTCTAGCTTGTCATTAATTCAACAGGACAATACCTATGCGGCCCAAGTATAAGTTAGTGAAACAAATGTTAGCCACATTCTCGTATGTGAAACTCATCAGGCAAATTTCAAAAGTTGACTGTAAGTGTGGGGGTCAGGTAAAGCATTAAGAAAATTCGGGTTCAAAGGGTCCACACTTCACTAGTAGCTCAGGTCCTTGGATGTGGTCCCCAGGCAGGCTCCCTATAACTAATAAACCCTTTTGGAAGCTCTGATCTGGATACTGATAGTAAGGGAAAGGTAAAATGCACACAACCAAAGAAAGAATATATATCCCTATCACCACTAAAGGGCTAAATATAGTCTTTCTCTTGTCGAAAAGGTGCTTTTATGGGCTAATATATTGTTATATAACGTTACCTGCAAGTTATAACCCAGGCTAATTCTGGCTTTTATATATGTTGGATTAATATGCAGTGCTTTCAGAAAGTCCTTCTGTGCTTGTTTGGTGGCTTTCTCATGACCATATTCCATGTAAGAATTTCCCCGTCCAACATAAGCATCCAGAAAACATGGATTAATTTTAAGAGCCCAAGTGAAGAAATCAACAGCTTCTTCAAACTCTTTATTTCTGAAAATAAATGAAAATATTGATGCTTTCTAGTGAATTTTCTAAGTACTTTTCTATACATAATTTATTCATGAAGATTTGCTTTGACCCTAAAAAAAAACCTTTCATTTTTTTATTACCCATCATAGGAAGTAAGTTCATATAACCTAAGAAAGTCGGACAGGATCTTTGAAGATTTTGGTGACAGGAAAGAGGGAGATAAGAGCCATTTTTACAACAGAATGTGTTGGGATGATATTTTAGAGTTCTTTTTTCAGAACTATAAATGTCTGAATGGCATTCTTGAACTTATTTTTAACAGCTATCAGTGGTCAATACAGAAAAACATATGCTATTATTGATGAAATATACTATTTAAATCAGAATAAAATAAATGCATTTATGTATTTAATATTTCCTTATACAATGAAAGGAACCAAATTTTTATCACATAGGAGGACTTACTTCAGATCTTTTATAAAGGCAAACACTTTTTGTGGACACCAGGAAAGGAGAAAAGAAAAAAAGGAAATGCATTTGATTTATTAAGTTACAAATAGATGTGACTAAATGATAACTCTATCTCTCATCCTTAATATTCTCTTGGGGGGTGAGGGCTAGAGAACAAATCAGTCATTTGCTCATGGCCAGAGAGAGTTACTTTTCCATCTTGTATGTGTATCTAATAATTACATTCAGTCTCAGCTGACACAGAGAACATCTAGGATCTTTTTTAAAAACTAGAACGAGGGAGCTAACATTGAGTAACTGCTGACTTATCAGGTACTGTGCTAAATGCTTTACGGTAACTATGTTATTTCACTCAATCCCTCCCCCAATTTGTAAGCTAGTCAGTTTTCTACATTTTATATATTAAAAGACAATGGCTCAGAAAAGTTTGCACATAGAAAATAACACGGTAAACGGCATAGTGAGGCTCAGCAGAGTACATATCTAAGATTCAGACTTGGGTCAACGATAACTCCAAACTTCACGTTTTTCCACATAGTCATCTCTACCTCACATTCTTCACCTTTGCCATGCCTGCAGTTGGAGCGCAAGATTTTATATCTCAACAGTGTAGTCAGAAGGAAGGTGTGACGCTCAGACCTAAACCTGAATGTGCAAATTAATACTAATTGTTCAAAGTTGTTAGGAGAAACAAATGTGCATGTGTGAAAAACATTTAGTAAAGAAATGCTCAATAAAGATTATCATCTTTCTCCTACTCCCTTCATTACTTTCTCAAAAAGGCTTCAAAATTTAACAAGATGCATCACTACTTTACTAATTTTTCCTTTAAAAAATACATGGAACCAAGGGAAACTATTCTAGAGACTGTCATCTCCTAGATATTATTCAGGAATATTCCTTCAAGTACTGTTTCCCAAACTTCAGCCCCTCCTTGGTGACAGTTCCCCTATGTTCTACCTATCCTATTATTTACTAAATATTTTTCTTTAAGTCAAATCACCATTTTACTTAATTTCAAAAAACAACAAAAAACAATTTCAATCCCATAACTATAGAATTATTTATTTCATACCATAAACAGAAAGCAACCATAAAAATAAACAAGTATTGGTGTTGGATACTACAGTAGTCTGCAGAAAACTGAACCTGAGAGCTGGACCATCTCTTAGAAAATGTTGGAAAGACAGAAAGACTAGCTTTTAGCTGAGACTTTCTCCTTGACATATTCAGAAGGTTTGAGAAAGAACTCATTTTGAAATTGAAAAGCACTCCAATATCTCACAATGTGATTGAATACTTTTAATGCCTGTCTAAGCCATGAAGAATAATTGAGGTACTTACGATATTTACTCCATGTTTTGGCAAACACTACCCAAAAGTGGGGCATCAAGTGTTCTGCCAGAAAACTGTACAAGAAACAGCAGTGAAATACCAGGAAAACTTGGCCTCTGATAATTCAGACAGGAAGAAAGTGAACATTCACATATATGCGCCAATTGTATCTGTTAAGTTCTCTATGGATTGTTACTAAGAAAACACAGGTTTATTTCCCTCAGTAGCTTAGAATGAAATTGTGCTTATCTCCTGATAACTGGCACTAGGGGAGAGATGAAAGTTCACTAAATAAGGGTAACAATGCCTGAGGAGGTGCTCTGTTTACAGAGATCTTTTCCTCTATACCTCTCAATCCCCTTCACCTATTTCTCTCATTACCCAGCCCTGTCCTCACTGGGAGCCACCAAACTGTTCTCTGTATTTATGAGGATGTTTCTGGTTTTGTTTGCTCATTTGTCTTGTTTTTTCAATTTCCACATTTAAGTGAAATCATAACATATTTTCCTTTCTCTGATCTATTGGACTTAGCATAATATCCTCTAGGTCCATTTATGTTGTTGCAAATGGCAAGATCTTTTTTTTTTTAATAGCTGAGTAATTCCATTGTGTGCATGCTTGTGTGTGTGTGTCTGGGTGTGTCTGGGTGTGTGTATTGTATCTTTACCCATTCATCTATCCAAGGGCACTTGTATTACTTCCATAACTTGACTATTATAAATAATGCCACAATAAACACATGGTTGCATAGATCTTTTCAAATTAGTGCTTTCACTTTCCTTGGGTAAAATAATGGAATTACTGGATCATACAGTATTTGTTTTTTTAAGGAAACTCCTTAATGTTTTTCACACTGGTTGCACCAGTTTACATTCCAACAGTGCACCAGAAGATTCCCTTTTCTCCATATCTTCACCAACACTTGTTATTTCTTGTTTTTTGGGTACCAATTAAGATGACTTGTATGAGGTCATTTCTCCTTGTGGTTTTAATTTACATTTCCTTGATGATCAGTGATGTTGAGCATCTTTTCATGTACCTGTTGCCATCTGTATGTTTTCTTTGGAAAAATATCTATACCAGTTCTCTGCCCATTTTAATCCAGTTATTGGGGGGTTGGTGTTGAGTTGTATAAATTCTTTACATATTTTAGATATTAACCCCTTGTCAGATATATCATTTGCAAATATCTTCTCCCATTCAATAGGTTGCCTTTTCTTTTTGTTCATAGTTTCCTTTGCTGTGCAAAACTTTTTATTTTGGTGTATTCCTCATAGTTTGTTTCTGCCTTTGTTTCCCTTGCCTGAGGAGACATTTCCAAAAAAAAAAAAAAAAAAAGTCACAAGGTTGGTGTCCAGGAGATTATGGCCTATGTTTTCTTTTGGGACTTTCATAGTTTCAGGTCTCACATTTAGGTTTTAACCTATTTTGAGTTCCTTTTTGTGTATGTGTAATAAAGTAGTCCAGTTTCATTATTCCGCATTAGCTGTCTAGTTTTTCCAACAGCATTTATGAGAATCTGTCTCAAAAACAGACTGTCGTTTCCCCCATTGTACATTTTTGCCTCTTTTGTGTAGATTAATTGATCATACAAACATGAATTTCTTTCTGGGTTCTCTATCCTGTTCCGTTCATCTATGTGTCTACTTCTGTGCTAGTACCATACTATTTTTATTACTACAGTTTTATAGTATAGTTTGAAATCTGGGATGGTGATACCTCCAGCTTTGTTCCTCTTTCTCAAGATTACTTTGGATAACAAATTCTTTATCAGGAATAATTAGACAGCAGTGATTCTGTATGAAATTCATTTAGCCGATAGGTTGTTGTGCTCAGTATATCTATGGGTAGCAGCAAATTATTTACTTATCATGCATACCTATGGTGATTAAGTCAACTGAAATTTCCACAGCAATCTCAGTTCTCTCATAGTTTTCTTATATATCATTGAAATGTTTCTAGTATATTGACATCCAGCTGCATCAAACGCATTGCCCCACTCATACCCAGAAGGAAATTAAAAATCCTTTGTGAGTACATATACCAATATATGGTTTATAAAATACAGTATCACTTTTTGTATAAACTAATCAATTTTAAAAGAAAAAATAAGGCAATAATTGAAGCTATTTTTCCATACCTATCTAGTTATCACCCCTATAGTTTTTGTTTTTGTTTTTGTTTTAGTTAACCTACAGTGCAGTATTGTTTTCTGGAGTACAGTTCAGTAGTTCCTCATTTTCATACAACACCCAGGGCTCATCATAATGAGTGCCCTCTTAATACCTACCCATCAGCCATCTAGACCATCCTCCACCCACACCCCTTAATCAAGCCTCAATTTGTTCTCTATCATTAAGAGTCTTTTATGGTTTGTTTCCCTCTCACCTTTTTTCTATATGCTCATCTGTTTTATCTGTTTTGTTTCTTAAATTCCACATATGAATGAAAGCATATGGTATTTGTCTTTCTCTGACTTATTTTGCTTAGCTTAATACACTCTAGCACTATACATGTTGTGCAAGTGGCAAGATTTGATCTTTTTTATGGCTGAGTAATATTCCCGTGTGTGTGTGCACGTGCATGTGTGTGTGTGTGTGTACACCACCTCTTCTTATCCATTCATCAGTCGATGGACAAATGGACTCTCCATAGTTTAGCTATTGTTGATAATGCTGCAATAAAAATCGGGAAGCATGTACCCCTTTGAGTATGTATTTTTGTATCCTTTGGGTAAATATCTACTAGTGCAATTACTGGATCATCGGGTAGTTCTATTTTAACTTTTTGAGGAACCGCCATACTGTTCTCCAGAGTGGCTGCACCAGTTTGCATTCCCACCAACAGTTCAAGAGTGTTCCCCTTTCTCTACATCCTTGCAAAAATCTGTTGTTTCTTGTGCCGTTAATTTTAGCCTGACTGGTGTGAGGTGGTATCTTATCATGGTTTTGATTTGTATTTCCCTGATGATGAGTAATGAGTATCTTCTCACGTGTCTGTTAACTATCTGGATGTCTGCTTTGAAAAGTGTCTATTCATGTCTTCCACCCATTTCTTAACTGGATTATTTGTTTTTTGGGTGTTGAGTTCAGTAAGTTCTTTACAGATTTTGGATACTAATCCTTTATCAGATATGTCATTTGAAAACATCTTCTCCCATTCCATAGGCTGACTTTTAGTTTTGTTGATTGTTTCCTTTGCTGTGCAGAAGATTTAATTTTGATGAAGTCCCAGTAGTTCATTTTTGCTTTTTTGTTTCCCTTGCCTCCAGCAACATGTCTAGTAAGAAGTTGCTACAGTCAAGGTCAGAAAGGCCTGTGTTCTTCTCTAGGATTTTGATGGATTCTTGTCTCACATTTTGGTCTTTCCTCCATTTTGAATTAATTTTTGTGTATGGTGTAACAAACTGGTCTAGTTTCATTCTTCTGCATGTTGCTGTCCAGTTTTCCCAACACCATTTGTTGAAGAGACTGTCCTTTTTCCATTGGATAGTCTTACCTGTTTTGTCCAAGATTAGTTGACCATATAGTTGTGGAACAATTTCTGGGTTATCTATTCTGTTCTATTGATCTATGTGTCTGTTTTTGTGCCAGTACCATACTGTCTTGATGATTACAACTTTGTAATATAACTTGAAATGAAGAATTGTGATGATTCCAGTTTTGTTTTTCTTTTTCAAAATTGCTTTGGCTATTCAGCATCTTGTGGTTCCATACAAATTTTAGGATTGTTTGTTCCAGCTCTGTGAAAAATGCTGGTGTCATTTTGATAGAGATTACAATGAATGTGTAGATTGTTGGGTAGTATAGGCATTTTGACAATATTTGTTCTTCTGATCCATGAACATGGAAGCTTTTTCATTCCTTTTTGTCCTCTTCAATTTCCTTCATATATGCTTTGTAGTTTTCAGAGTACAGATTTTTTACCTCTTTAGTTAGGTTTATTCCTAAGTATCTTATTGTTTTTAGTGCAATCGCAAATGGGACTGATTCTTTGATTCCTTTTTCTGCTGCTTTATTATTGGTGTATAGAAATGCAACTGGTTTCTGTGCATTGATTTTATATCCCATAACTTTGCTGAATTCATGTTTGAGTTCTAGCAATTTGGGGGTGGATTCATTTGGGTTTTCCACACAAAGTATCATGCCATCACTGTAGAGTGAGAGTTTGACTTCTTCTTTGCCAATTTAAATGCTTTGTATTTCCTTTTGTTGTCTGATTGCTGAGGCTAGTACTTCTAGTCTATATTGAACAATAATGGTGAGTGGGCATCCCTACCATGTTCCTGATCTTAGGGGGAAAGTTTTCAGTTTTTCCCTATTGAGAATGATATTTGCTGTGGGTTTTTTGTAGGTGGCTCTTATGATACTGAGGTATGTTCCCTCTATCCCTACACTGTGGAGAGAGTTTTAATTGAGAGGATGCTGTATTTTGTTAAATGCTTTTTCGGCATCAATTGAGAAGATCATATGGTTCTTTTCCTTTATTTTATTAATGTGATATACCACGTTGATTGATTTGCAAATGTTGAACAACCCTTGCTGCCCAGATAAATCCCACTTGGTCATGGTGAAAAATCCTTTTCATGTCCTACTGGATCCTATTGGCTAGTATCCTGGTGAGTAAATTTGGTATCCATGTTCATCAGGGATATTGGTCTGTAATTCTCCTTTTTGCTGGGATCTTTGTCTGGTTTTGGGATCAAGGTAATGCTGAATGAATTTGGAAGTTTTCCTTCCATTTCTATTTTTGAAACAGCTTCAGAAGAATCCTATTAACTCTTCTTTAAATATTTGGTAGAATTCCCTGGGAAGCCATCTCTCTCTGGACTCTTGGTTTTGGGGAGCTTTTGATTACTGCTACAATTTCTTTGCTGGTTATGGGTTTGTTCAGAGTTTCTATTTCTTCCTGTTTCAGTTTTGGTAGTTCATAAGTTTCCAAGAATACATCCATTTCTTCCAGATCGACTAATTTATTGGCATATAGTTGTTCATAATACATCCTTAAAATTGTATTTCCTTGGTGTTGGTCATGATCAGTAGACATGGTGTCAGCTTGTTGTTTGTGCTGGTCCTCTAGGAGAGAGATCTATTGCACAGATTCTCTGGCTGAATTCTTTCAGTGGAAATGTGCCTCCAGGGCATTGGGGTGGGGGACCCTTGGTGTAAGGAGCTCCAGCATCCTCTGGGTGGCATTGGTTTGCTCCCTGAAGGTTAATGGTGCTATTGCACAAGATGAGTATGGCGGTGCCCTGATCTTTAGCCTCCAAGCTGAAAGTCTGTGCCCCTACTCTTCAGTGCACCCTCATGGAAGAGCAATCAATCACCCCTCTTGTGTCCCCAGTTTCTCTCAGAACCCTGCATTCATTCTGCCTGTGTCCAAACTTCCCCACTTCTATGCCTGCGAACAATGCAGCGTGTTGGAGCCACCCATTCTTTCAACCCAGGGAATCTTCCAGCCATGCTTTCAGTCCTGGGATTCTGCCCCACTTTGCCACCTGAACACCTTTAAGCCAGGCATGTCTTCCACAACAGCAGACTACTAAACATCCATATTTTGCACTCCACAGTTTCTAATACTTTGTGGTAGCCTCCCTAAGTAGTCTCCCTCCCCACAAATATATCCACAGCTATATCTCCCCTAAGTCAACTCCACATCTCTTACTTTCCAAAAGTGGTCACTTTGCTACTTATAGACTTGCAGTTTTTGTTTTCACAGACCTCTGATTGATTTCTTGGGTGTTCAGAATGACTTGATAACTATCTAGCTATGTTCAAAGGATGAGAGAAGCTTAGGGTCACTCTACTACTACTTTGCTATCTTAACTCCTCTATAAGCACTAAAGTTTAATGAGCACCTAATCTATTCAGACTAAGTAAATAATTATTAAACCCTAAAGTTAGAAAGAGACCTTGCAAGACACATAGAAACCTCTTCAAAGATGACAATGACAAAAATCAAGTCCAGGGGAGGTGACATTGCCAAAACCAGAGACTTCCCAGCCCCCTGTACAAATAGAAAGAAAGAAAAACAGAAAGGCAACTTAGAAATAGCAGTCTCATTTTTTTTTGAATATGTAGATATCACACAAAATCCTAGATTGAAGCCTTTGTTAAATAATCACATGGCAGTTAAACAACAGAGGACGTGGTCAAGTATCTATAACAGGATACATATTCAGCCAAGACATAAATTATTAAGCATCAATTACAAATATAAAAATATCTAAAATTAGTTTTTTTAATAAAATGTGTTTTTATAAATATAAAATAAGATGATCACTGAGGAAGGTGAATGATTATCATTAGAGTGTCTATTACTATGGACCATGTGCTGAGTGTGCAGACAAGACCACAGACACAAAGGCCCACTGCATTTTCCAAATTAATCACATACGTGACCAGATGTGCCCTACTGAGTTGTACAAATAAATCATAAATACCTCCCAATACCAAAGAATGTGGCTTGCAGAGTCAAAGATTCAAAAATACTTTATGCAAATATAAAAAGAGTAAAATAGACGTTAAATAGACATTCTGGGATAAAAAGTGGCTAGGACATGTAACTGAGTAAATCAGGCTCTCCCTCTGTGGCATTTTTTTTTTTTTAATCTGAAAGTGGCTTTCTCAAAGAAATCTAAAAATTAACTCTACCATAACACTCTTAGTGACCAAATTGGACAACAAGTAGGATATTCAGCCTAAGGAATGTTGTCTCCTAGCAACCACAAGAGTGAGAGCCAGATATATACAAAGGCATACTTCAAAATTCTGCAACCCCATGAGTTCAAAGATCAAAGTCCTAAAATTTAAAGATTTATTCCTTTTTTTTGAATTTTCCAAATGGGAAAACTTTTACTTTCCCCACTATAAGACATCAATAATGAATCTCAGTACTTAGAAACCAACCTGCTGTGGTATAAGCACATTATAGCTTACCTTGAAAAGCAAAAATACTTTTTCTGGAATAAATATAACCAATCACTAAACATTCTTTATTGCTAAATTCAGTAAAACTTAAAACACATGGAATTGGGACTGTGAGTTATCAGGGCTTTACTGTTGATTTAAATTCTACTTTTATTAAAGGACAATAGAGATTCCAGTCGGCTGATGAAAGTTGGGTTATTTGGAATTGCAAAGCAGTATCAGCTTAAGGAGGCTCTGCCATATAGACCCAGTGATTACATTTCATAAAAGAGCTCAGGAACTGACACAGAGAGAACTTTACTGTCTCTAATAGTTGCTAAACATAGGAATGAGGCTGAGAGAAATTTTGGAGTCTTTTTTTTTTTTTTTAAGTTTAAGAGGATACAATAACCTCAGACATTTTTGGTCTGCACTAACCCACCAAAACAAACACGTCAGTCATCATTATTCCATCTCTTTTTAAGAATGACAATTACCTAAAGAAATGAATTGTGCGAAGGTTCCTGGATTAACATAGACAATGGTGTGACTATGTTTTGCTTTCTATATAAAATTAAATGTCTGAGACCTGTTTAGGCTTTTTACCTCAATAACACCTTTCACAAGTACCAATTATTATGTTACTATGTTCATAAAATTAAAAATCTGACTCTCAAAGAAAAATGTAGCTGTACTATGTCCTAAAAGGGGGAAAAAAAGAATGCTGATTTCCTAAATAATTCAAACTATGCTCTATTCTCTAAACTGGATATTTACACAGCCTAGCTCACATAATTTATGAACATCTAAATTTCTCCTCCAATTAATTGCTGTTGTTTCATGAAAAATAGTACTGTAAACTATTACTTAATCAAATATATCTCATCCTACCAAAAAATCTTCATGTGCTAAATATCTATGCTTTAAAGCAAATTGATCAGAAACTAAGTTTTAGATGCCAAATGTATATGTAGAAACATAAACACTACTGTTAACAAAATCTACCTATTCTAATATTATCTGAGTAACTTTTAAACTGATTGTCATCTATATTTGAGCCTATTCTTTTCTCCCCTTCTATAACTTACTTTTTTTTTTTTAAGTAGCCCCCAACACAGGCCCCAACACAGGACTCGAACTAATAAACCTGAGATCAAGACCTAAGCTGAGATCAAGAGTCAGGATGCTTAACTGACGGAGCCACCCAGGTGCTCCATTACTTATTTTTATAATAACCCCAGAAACAGGTAATAATGTTTTAAGTAATAAGTTTTTTATAGATTTTCTTATATCTTGTGGATATTTACTGGTATTGTTGTAATTAGTTTTAGATTTAGGACTACATTTTCTAAATGCAAAATCTTCTTGAAAATATGTTTTGAAATCACTCTCTCTTCCAGAAAAGAGGCTTTATAAAAGTTAGCTCCATTTTATGAACAAAATTAATTAATTTTATTTTGTTCTTAGCTATTTCAAGCTATGCATGATTTTATCCTGTATATTACCAAGGTCCTTTCCAGTAAATGGGGTTGTATCAGATGGGTTCCCCAATGCCATGATGCAGGTATTTCTTGAAGACTTGGCTAAATCTTTTATTATAATGACACATTCAGGGGGGCTCCCCACTTCTCTACAGGGAATCTTTGTGTCTCTCCCCATTTTTATACTCTGTTAGTTCCACAACATTTTCCTCTGTTTCTTCTATTCCTCTATCATTATAAATATGATGGTTCTACCTGTTTCACATAACATAAATTGCACTCCATACCTGTGATAGCACATGGCAGTCGCTTGACAAAGGCTCACATTAGTCTTGCTTATCAGTGCAGCTTGTTTAAAATCCTGAAATAGTTTTACAAGTTTTTGTTAATTTTGTAACATTATCTTTTGTGCTTTCTTAAACTTTCTTCTAACTTTGATTCTACCATGAATATACTTAACACAAACATTAAAATATATATCTTCCTAAAACTTTATTTTTCATTTTAGTATCACAGCTAATGAGAATGGATGTAACAGAGGAAACCCATAACTGAAAACTCACTCAGAATCTTATGCTACTTCTTTACACTTTCCCTGTGGCTTTGCCCTGCTCTGTGTAATGAGATATTTCATTTGCTTTCTTTTTATTGTTTTTTCCCCAGTGCACATCACCAGAGACTTCCCCTTCTAGATAGAAATGGAGATTCACTTGGAGAGTAGTTTTGGCAGTGCATGTCTATAGGACAAACAGGCACTAGGCCCAGGAAAGTGTATAACTGGGTGGTTTGTGTGGATTGACTAAGGCTGCTCCTACCTTTGGAATCCACACTTCTGGGAAGAATTACGTCGTTTTGTCCAGAGATCCTAGAAGCTCTTGAGAGGAAGCAATGTAAACTCTAACCCCAAGATTTTGAGTTAGAGAAGTCAGCTAGGATAGACCTGAATGGCCCTGGAGAGAAGGAAGTTAAGAGAATTAAAAGTGCTAAGTCTGCAAAAGGTCCTGACTTTGTGGCCCTAACACTCACTGTCCTCTCTTAGGCACTGAAGAGGAGCTAACCTTAATAGGTGGTCTCCCTCTCCTTCTCCTTCTCCCTTCCGCTTTCCTTCTCTTTGCCCCTCTTTCATCCACAAACCTTCCCAGGCTGTGCCACAGGGAGGAAGCTGGCTGTCTTGTGGGGGTAGAATGAGTTTTCTGCAAATAATGGGGTGAAAGAGGGAGCAATAGGGTCAAATGAGCACTCGAGGACCCTACTGGGAGAGGAAGGTATGAGTCACATAGACCAATCTGCGACTACAGACTCCCCATTTAGATTCCTCAAGTATATTTTGATATTAAATGAAAATATTTGGGAAAAAACAATTAAGGTATTGTCTACTCAAATATAATCTAATCACATATGCTGCCAGCTGGCTGCCCTACAAAGATTGCTTTGCTAAAATGGAGGCAAATTTATAAGGGTGAGATTTGTTACAAACATTCTTATTAATTTGAAGGCTGTGTGGAGTGACCACAAACTTAATGGAGAATACCAAGTTTCATTTTGTAATCACATATAATTTACAAATGTCAACTTGACTTTACATACATAACTGTTATTACGCTGTATGGTAATCAGGCATTAATTATCAGCAATAGACATAAATGATCACTGTTGGCATTACTTAGAATAAAGCTAACAGAATTTTTATGTTTTTCTTGTCTGTATGAATCTTTTCTCTAATATGGAGATCATAAAAAACAAACCATGTGAAGTCACTCACATACAAAGCAAAATCCCAACTCCCATTCCCTCCACTGATGAGTTTATTTGTAAAGACCTTCACCCACACTGTCTCACTTTCTGTGTCAGAAGGTGGACTCTTGACTTTATTCCTCCCTGTCTCCTCTGGAAACTTGCTCCTCCAGAGTCCTGCTGCTTTCTCTATCTTTAATCACTGGCTCACTGCCCTGCCCTAATGTGCCTTCCCTCAATCCTCCCTTCCCCCAAACTGAACGTGGCCTTGTCATTCTAATTCTTGTCACTATCAATCCCCTTGAAAGCATGGTCAACACACAGCGGCCGTGTCCCCAGATCCCTTCAACTGATTATTCTTGTTCCATAAGGCCAACTTTATTTTGTAATTGGTAAACTGTCTCTAAAGGCATTTGTTCTTTATTTATTTTTATTCTTATCAAAGCAAGCTTTATATACAATGCATAGGGTCTAATAAAACTAGAAAATGTACAAAGCTTATAGGGAGCCCCGCTCCCCCTCTTGCTCCTCCTCTTGGTACCCAACTCCACTCTGCAAAGACAATTGCTTTTACAGCTTGCTGGATTTTGTTCTGCTATTTACCTTCAGATTTCTAATAACATGAGTATTGTATCATGTTTAACTTCTGACATAGGATAATATTTAGCTATCTTATACCATCAGTCCATGCACCTCCCCTTCTTCCACCATCCCGTATACCTATGGCAATGCATTTGTTTGTTTTAGTCTCTGTTTCACTTCCCTCAAGTGTAGGATCCTTGACTACCCATTCATTTTTAAGTTTGAGGTATTAAAATCTTGAGTGGTAGTTTTGGTTGCCCCAAAGAGTTCTTCTCCACTATCTTTAACTTTGTGGAATTATATCCTTTTATTCCTTTACTGTTTTCCTGATAGGTTTTCAAGAAGACAAAGAGATAAACAAATATTCTCAATCCAACCAGCTTAACCATTAACTTCCTAAACAATGCCAGTCTAAATGCTGCATTCTACTTCCTGGTCAACTAGTTCCTATGAAGGTAGGACATAAAACTTTCAATTAACTAAAAGGTTTTCAGTATTTGTCCTACTTAACCACACTATTTATCAATCACTCCCACTAAAAATTTTTCCTTATGCAGGTTTTAAGATTCTGCTTTCTCTTGTTTTTTTTTTTTTTTTTTTTTTTATCTAGCCCTCTTAATATTAAGTCTTATATTCTTTCACTGGTTCTTCCTCAAACTGCATCTTTTTTCTTAATTTAATGTTTCAAATTAATAGTTTCAAATTAATATTTTTTACTTTACATTGAGAAAAACATCTTTTTTTTTAAACTTTTAATTAGTGTTTGCCTGGCATGCTTTTCTAGCCTTTTACTTTTACCTGTCTATATCATTATATTTAAAGTATGTTTCCTAGAGCCAAAATATACCTAGGACTTTTTTTTAAAAGACATATTTATTTATTTGAGAGAGAGAGGTGGGGAGGAATAGAAAGAGAGGGAGAGAGTCTTAAGTAGACTCCACACTGAGCATGGAGGCTGACTCAGGGCTCAATTTCACAACCCTGAGATCAAGACCCGAGCTGAAGCCAAGTCAGACACTTAACTGTGCCACTCAGGTGCCCCTATAGTTAAGGTTTTTTTTTTAAATTCCAATCTGATATTCTCATTATTTTAATAGGTATATTTGACTGTTTCTATTTAATGTAACACTGATATGGTTAGATTTAGGTCTAAATTTTATTTTTTGTTTTCTTCTGGTTTCCTCTGTTTTCTGTTCCTTTGCTTTCCCTTTCCAGACTTATTTTGAGTTTATTTTAATTTTTTAAATTCCATTTTAATCAATCTATGGTCTTTTTGACTAAGGAGGCCACATTTGGGCAGAAATCTAAAAGGAAAGGAAGGTATGAACCACAAACAGATCAGTGGGAAGAGCATTCTATGTTTAAGGAATAGTTTGTAAGATGATTCCGAGGCAGGAAGGGAGCCTGGCATTTCCAAGGAATAGCAAAAGGCCAGAGTGGAGTGACTGGGGTAAAAAAAAGACGAACATATGACAATGAAGTCAGATGAGTAGACAACAATCAGATCATGTAGGGTCTTGCAAAAAAAAAAAAAAAGAAAAGAAAAAGAATCCAGATTGCATTCTAAATGTTATGAGAAGCAATGGCATGTTTTGAGCCAAGGAATAACTTGACCTTCTTTATGTTTTTAAGAGGTCTCTCTGGCTGTTGTGTAAAAAACAGCATGCTGGGGAATAAGAACAAAATCAGAGAGGCCAGTTAAGAAGCTACTACAGTAGTCCACAGGGGAGACATGGTTGTGGCCTGAATTAGGAGGACAGCAGTGGCAAAAATGAGAAGTGATGAATTCAAAATGTGTTTTGATGGTAGAGCTGACTAGACTTACTCATGAGTTGATGTGGGGTAAAGAAAAGGTTAATAATGATTCCCACTAGACCATGAGCTCCTCAAGGACTGGAACTCTGTCTTAATGATCTCTATGATTATACCACCAATGCCAGTTACTTGCTTTGTGAGAAAGAACATAAGATTTGGAATTAAGAAAGATCTGAGTTCAAATCTTGCCCTTCCTAGTTGAAAGATTTTATTAAGTACTAAATGGTATATACTTGTTAGATAACACAGGGCCTGTATTTAATTCTCCAACAGCTGCAGTCTTTCCCTCTCAACTCCCATTTTCCTCACTTGTTCCACTCGAATACTGTGGCCCAGAGTTCCACAGCTCACTTGTCTATCCCAAAAAAGTTCTTTAGCTTGTTCTACCTGAGGGAATTCTAAATGGTATATCTCAAAACCAAAACCTAAAGGAGTTCAACTCTTAAAATTACATTTCATCATAGTATAAATTCCCTAGAATAAGATTGTTCAGACACCTCCTTAATAATATTTCTGTGGGAGCAGAATCGCTAAAGTTAACTCTAGGACATAGAAAAATAATACAAGCCATCTCTAAAGGTGAAAAAATTAGGGAACACCCCGGTCACTTACTTCTTATTGTTATTTTTATTTTCATTGTTATTCTGTTGTCATTCCTCAGAAACACAAAAGCAAAACTACCATTATTTAACTGTAAACTTCAAATTATTATTTGATTTTTGCATCATATCTCTTAATCTTAATTCCAAAGTTAATTTAAAATAGACAATACAAATAAGATAAAAATGAGAATGATGAATTTTGTTTAATTATAATTAATAACAATTAATTACTAAAATACATTTTAAACAACCTCTTTCTCTTTTGACACACTGCAGATGCTCTTTTATTGCAATTCTGAGTGTCTGTTTCCAGTAACTTAAAAGTCTATTCCCAGTAGCCTATTTTGAGCAGCCATTTTCTGCTCTATGCTAAACAAACAGATTTATTTTTATATATTTTCAATGGGGAATGAGGAAAATTCTGAATGAGGAAGAATTCGTACCGATCTGCAAAATAAACTGATACATAAATCATTTTATGTGCCAAATAATTGAGTTTTATTTGTAGCCAAGATACTCCCTGAGAGAAGGTGAGTGTATTGATATTTCATCAAATCAGAAACACTTTTTTACATATTAACTATCTACCTGTAATCAAAACAAAGTAAAAATACATATTTTGAGGCAAAGATTCTATTATTCATTCAAAGTACTTCAATACAGTTCTTGCTAAGTTTTTATTGCTTGTTAATATTGCCATTTGATACCAAGAAAAATTTGTTCACTAGTTTTCAGAAGAGAATGAGCAAAATCAAGTGGGTTCATTTTTCCAAGTGAACAGGAAGGAAGGTTTACCTCCAATGCGAAACTATACTGCTGTAGCTCTACGTAGATGAGTCCACGATTAATGAAAGTATTTAAAGTCACAGTTTCTCCAGCATCAAGAAGAAGTACAGTTCCATAATCTATTAATGCCTAAAAATAAAATAACACTTACAACATAGATTTAACTCTCTAGGGCCTTGCCACATTGGCTATGAACAAATGTGTTTATGCCCAAACTAGGACCTAACATGGATTCTTTAATGTGACTTACTTTTATGGCCAAAAATAATCATTCAGATTTAAAGGGTCCTGTTAACTAAATATTATAGAGACTGCTCTGTTTTAATAAATGATCCACACTGTGCTCGCCTTTCACATGTAATCTCTGGATCATCCTAAGCATTTTTATTGTATATGGTTTGGAAGGGTTGGGGGTGGGAGATGCAATACCTTCCCTCTCTCAGTAGTTTCACCAAATGACTTTTGACATTAAAGCAGAGTACTTGTTACCTTTTAAGATTTAATTCCTTTTTAGTGTTTTATTGTTTTTCCCACTGAAACCTAAGTTTTATGGAGGCAGAGTTTATCTATTTTGTTTACCATTGTAAAGCCAATAACTAACTCAGTGCCTGCCTCTAATGGTAGTAGATAAATTTTTGTTGAATGAATAAATCACGAATCAATGAAAATAGATTTTAATACACTAACAAATAAGCACTCATTGGAAAATTACTTCAAAATATTTTGATAAGCATACTTGTATTTTGAAAGACACTCATCTAAACTAAGAATTATCAATTCATAGGACCTTTCTCCATTACTTTAATCTTTTTTTATTTTTTCCACTGACTCTATACCAGGTACTAGGAATAGCATAAATCTGGGTTGGAACTTAATCTCTTATTTTCCTACTGAACATTTTGTCCAAAAGTGCCATATGGATTTCTATGATGTTTAAATGGGGTGTCTCTCAACTGCATGGGGGTTCCCAGATTTAGGGTGCTGATGGGGTGGAAACTGGTGGCATGGGCAGTGATGGATTTCACCTGAAGCAAAACAAAGGAGATAGAAGTTTATCAAATACACAGCAAGTGAGTGGGGAGGCAGGCCAGCAGAGGAAAGGCTGTCTGCAAGGAGGCAGTGGGTGGGCGCTGTTTTTAAAGAGGGAGGGTGAAGAGGTATGCCAAGTTTGGAATCTCCTCCTTTTTTGGTAATTGTGTGGGTTGTAAAAAGTCCTTTGGTTAGTTAAGGCCTACAGATATTTTGAGGTGGGTCACCTGATTGGGCTTTCTATTCAGCCAGGGGGGTGGCTGTGGGCCATTACTACCTATCATCCTCCAACCTGTTTGCCTGAAAGTGGCCTCCACAGTTTCATCAGAAAAGGGCCAAATCTTACATGCCTGTAGCTCATGCTAACTGAAATACAAATAAGCATCTTAACTATTTGCTCATTGGTCCTTCTCCAGTATTTCATTACCAAACACTCAAGAGTCTAAAAGAACTGTACAATTAAAGATCCTGTATGTGCGTTGTGACACAATTATAAGCAAACCTCTGGCAGAGCTGTAAAAATGATTCATAATATGCATAAAACAAAACAAAATTAGAATATTTGCAGTTTTCCTGTCATGGAATCCCAGAATGTAAAACCCGTAAGATGCCTTGGAGATCCACTAAGCAGCTGAGTATGTGACACAGGAGGAAATAAAAGGTGGGAAACGAGATGTCATGAAGGTCAATGAGCAGGATTTGGATCATGCCTCTGCTATTATTACTAGATCTTCAGTCTTGGGGAAATTACGTGACACTAAGCCTCACTCTACTCACCTATAAAACTGGAATATTATTAACATCATATTGTTGTAAAAGTCCACTTAAAAATATTTTGATTGTATGTTGGTAAAGCATGTAGCTCAGTGCTTGTCACCCAATAAGCCCTAAGTAAGTGGTAAATGTTATTTATATTAAAATGAAGTGGTAGGAAGCAGAATTCCCCTCTTCTTAATTTTTTATGATAGCATATCTTAGAAGAATGGCTAAGTGCATTTTCTGCAGAAAGGTACTTGGGTTTTCTCACTCTAGGGATGGCAGGAATGCTGAGAAACAGGTGGAGGGAGACAAACAGGGAGGAGGGGACACTGTTAATGACATCCGGTCCACATGCTGGAGGTCAGCTTCTTTT
Organism: Meles meles; assembly: GCF_922984935.1. NCBI lineage: Eukaryota > Metazoa > Chordata > Mammalia > Carnivora > Mustelidae > Meles > Meles meles. Next base: position 91,141,006 of record NC_060071.1, on the reverse strand, counting down.
ACAAAGCCGTCTAAAGACTGTTAGCCAGAAGCAAACAAACCTGTGAACGCCAATACAGGTTTCTACTCTGTGTGCCTTGGATATGTTCCTAACTTCTCCCTGCTTCCATTTCCTCCTCTGTAAAGTATCTGTAAAGTATGGAGGAAATGTGTTAGCTGTCTGACAGCTCTAAGATAACCAATATGTCATTATTCTAGTTAGAGCTCCAGGTAGTTTCTCATTTTCCTATTCATAGAACACCGATTCTGCTAGATATCAGAGATAACAAAAATGGGAGTTCTCTGCCCCCACCCAGTCCATTGTTTGTGGCTTCAGTTACCCAGAAAAGGCAGGAATGGGGAGGGGAGGGAGCCGGTCAAAGACGCCTGCTGTGCAGGTTACTTGATAAATGATCCTTTAATTAGCTTTTAGAATCTTAACAACTCCTTTGTTAAAAATTAGTTATTCATTTGTCAAGATTTCTGGAGGAAACCTGAGAGACTGGCTGCCAGGAATTCTACAGTCTCTTAGGTAGGAACAATGGTTCTCAACTTCTTCCTTTCCATAGAAAATACCTCTCTAAATCTCCGAATGTCTTAAACAAATTTCACTGTCCAAACTTCAGGGAGGTTGGAGGAGAACAGCAGGAATGAAAAGTAGTCTCTTAGAGGAAAGCTTCACTGACTGTGGGAGTAGAGAGAAATGAGAAGGGAAGACAAGCAGACAACAGAGAAGAGAAGCGAGAGGACGGGACAGGACAATGAGAGGCCAAGACCAGCTGGCCAGCGAGGAATCTTGACTGGGAAAGGACCAATCCTGCAGGGGTAGGGAAGAGAAGGGTAAGATTAGAAAACAGAAAAGAGAGTCTGCCCAGGTAGAAGGTGGATCAGGACAAATAGAGAAAAAGTTTTATTGCAGCCATCATTTGGGGCTTCAAAATACACAGGCAATGATCGTCACTGGTCCCAGACTTGGAAACCATCATGGAAAACTCCCTGCTGTGTCTGTGGTCTGAGTACTGTACAAAAAAAATCCCTAAACAAACTTTTCTAGCTAACGTTGAGATTTTGAAGCAAAGATATTGTTAATGCTCACTGTTTAAAAATTCTGCAAGCAGTATGTCAGTAGAAACATTCACTCAAATGAGAATTGTGAAATATATTTTAATTTATAAATATTTGCCTTTAAATGCTTATAAGAGCATTGTAAAATTAATTCTCATGTGATATTGCAAAGATTATATAAAAATATTTGGTGAGGACCAATAAAACATTAAATATTCTTTGAAACTGGTCTTTGGTTTCTCAAGTTTGTGTGTGTGTTTGTGTGTGTGTGTGTGTGTATTTCGACAAGAATTACTTTTCAAAACTATAACAGAAGAAAATGCTCTACACTTGCTTTAAATGTGTTTACAAATGTGTAGTTGACTAAAATGGTTACTTACCATTCGAAGTTCTTTTATCTTGGTGTAGCATAATGCTCTGTTATAAAATGCTACATAACTGTTTTTGTCCATATTGATAGCTGTAGTTAAATCTGTAATCGCTAGCTTATAAGTCTACAAAGAAAAAAATAACTAGATAAGAAGGATCAATCATAATGGACTGAAATTTAATTGCAAAATAAATTCTTGATTCTGTCAAAATTTTTGGAACACTCATTTACCCATTCTGTGCATCATCTGTGAAATTAAGACAATTAAGTTAATCTTTCACAGAGTTAATTAAGATCTCTTGGTAGGAATTATTTATAATAACGTTTCTCCTACCCGCAAATAAAATTCAATATATAATTTAATTTAGATGATTATCTTATTGCCAATATTGCTATAAAGCAAAAAGAAGATTATACTTCTTATTAGTAAAAGAGAAGCCACATTCATCTAGCAAACATTCACCAAACCTTGCTTGCTTCTGTCACTCATACTGTTATGTAACATAATGGTCATGTTTTCTACCCATGGTCTCTTTCACTTCCTCTTTGATGCTTCTCTGATAACTTAGATCATTCATTTCTGTAGATAGTAATTTTCATGGACTTAACATGTAATACAAGGTCTTACCTTTGCCTTAAGGTATTATTTGCAAAATATTTCATATGAAATAGTTACAAAGAAAGGTTAGAAAAGAAAAGTAGGGAGAAACAAAGTATTCCATGAAGTATCAGATATCAATGGGGCTGCTCACACCATTTGATCCAGTAAGTTCCATTTAGGAGTCAATCATAAACTCCAGCAATGGCTCTGTTCTCAGTGTGTGTAACTGTATTATTTAAGACAGCAAAATGGTAAAACATTTAAAACAACCCAAATGCCCAACAATAAAAATATACTATGGTAGAATATTACTCGGTCTTTAAAAATGGTATCTTCAAAGATTGTGAGAAGCAAGGCACAACAAATTTGTAAGTAGCATAATCCCAGTTTTGGAAAGTACATATCATATTTTCAGGGAAAAAAAGACTAAATGTAAATAAACCAAAATGCTCTCAAGAATTGTCATTTGATGATGGGGGTAATAGGTGATTTTAATCTTCTTTATTTCCCTATGTAATTTCCAAATCCTTTGCAATGAATATACGCCACTTTCTTAATAAGTAGTAAGTGCTATTTAAAATATAAATATAAAAAGTAAATATCACTATTTTGTGCAAAATTATGAATGGAAATCCCTTTGATGTACTGTGAAAGCATAAAGGGTTCTTTTTTTTTTTTAAGATTTTATTTATTTATTTGACAGAGAGAGATCACAAGTAGGCAGAGAGGCAGGCAGAGAGAGAGAGAGAGGGAAGCAGGCTCCCTGCCAAGCAGAGAGCCCGATGTGGGACTCGATCCCAGGACCCTGAGATCATGACCTGAGCCAAAGGCAGCGGCTTAACCCACTGAGCCACACAGGTGCCCCAGCATAATGAGTTCTATGCAGTTGTGCCCTCTATATCAAGGGGATTCTCCTCTCACAGTGGGAAAAAGGAAGCTAGTCACAACTTGGCATCTGAGCATCCGCCCACTCGAAAATCTCAGTTAATAAGACAGGAAACAGCCCTACCTTGTTGTTGTATTTCAGAACTCCTCTGTAGATATAGGCACGCACACTCTGAGGATAAATTTTGATGGCCTCATTACAATTCAAGATTGCTTTGGAGTATCTGCCTTTCAAACCATAGAAGGCTACTCGGCTTAAGTATGCCTTTTCAGGAAAAGAGCAGAGGAAAGCAGGAATGAATATTTTAGTAAAGTATCAATTCTCCCAAAATATATAGTTTGAACAAATCCATGCCATCCAAAGACGGTATAAAATATAGTCTTTTTTCCCCACTCTCTTTTTTATTAGAAAATATTTCAAACAGGCACCTGGGTGGCTCAGTCTGTTGAGCATCTGACTCTTGGTTTCGGCTCAGGTCATGATCGTGGTCAGGGTTGTGGGACCCAATCCCATGTAGGTTCCAAGCTCAGTGGGGAGTTTGCTTGAGATTCTCTCTCCCAGTCCCTTTGCCCCTCCCCCACTCATGCACACACTTTCTCTCAAATAAATAACTCTTTTTTTTAAATAAAGTATTTTGAACATACAGAATAATCAAAAAAATAGTACAATGAACATCCATATAACTACCATGTGGATTCAATGATTATTATTGCACAATATTTATTTTATCTATTTTTCTGAACTATTTGAAAATAAGTTGTAGACATCACTATACTTAATACATAATACCTGGTGACCCCTAGGTTTTCTATTATGCAAACATTCTCCTACATAAGCACACTATCATTACAGATCTGAGAAAATTAACAGTATTCTCTAAAATCATCTAATATTTAGCATATTCAAATTTCATAGCCAAGCTTCACCTCTTGAATTTTGTGTTGTCTGTACAGTCTCTTAAAAGACAGGAATAAATGTGATAGCAAAAGATGAAGTAAATAAAATTAATAACAGTATATGAAATCATAATTAATAGGTATAATAAAATATTAACAGTATTTATAAATATCACAATTCATGAAGCACTTTTGCATAAAGTATCACTGTTGTAAACAAAATTTTTAGTTCAGGGGGGAAATACAGATATAGGAATTATCAAAACACAGTCGAAAAGTAGGTATAAGTAACCAAATCTTGCTAACTAATAACAATGACATATGAAGATTTAGTAGTTTTAACAAATTTGACACATTCTCCAAATCATTGAATTATTCACTTAAATACCTGGTAATGTTTTGGATTGAGGGTAATTGCACGATTAAAATCCAGGATCGAGCTATCCTTGTGGAGTTTTACTTTACAAAGCCCACGTTGATAAAAGCCTTCTGCAAAATCAGGATTTGCTTTCACAGCTTTTGTAAAACAATCAAAAGCCTAGAAGAGTATTTTGTTAAGTAGTGAGTAGAACAGAGTGAGTAGAATATATTAGTGAAGATATATGAATGAGTAGAATATATTAATTTAAAATGTTAATAAATTATAGTGTGTAACAATTGTGGAAAATTTTCACTTATCTTTGGTCATTTTAAATTCATTTTTCCCAGCGAACTTTGTGAAGAAAATAAAAGTAATATAAACAGGCCAGGTTTATTACTGTAATTTATAGGTCCCTTTACTCCCAGACTAATGTCAATATAACTCATATTGTTAGATAACAGTAATTTTGGAAGTATGATTTTAATTGTGTTTATTCAAAGTACAACTTGTACATTTATTTTTCATGAGGGTCAAAGAACCATAGCAGATAGTTATGAAATTTCTTAACAGTGGAACTCTAAAATTTTTCCCAACATTGTAAAGCAAAGATAGGTTTGCTCTGGTTGTCCAAAAGGGCTAAAAACACAGAAAAGATTTATAATTAATCTTATATTTGGGGGGATTTCCTAGTGGAACTACTAATCAAGTGCAACTCTTTTTCAAGTATATGGAATTGCAAGACCTTATGGGTACCAAAGACCAGAATGATGTGTGGGTGTGTGTGCATGACTATGTGTGTCTGTGTCTATATGTCTGTGTGTAGAGAAATTAAATTATGAAATACCCCATGTTAGCCATTATAAAATAACAATTATTTTGTCACATCTTTAACAATTTTTAAATGGAGTCTGCTTGAGATTCTCTCTCTTCCTGTCCCTCTGCCCCTCCCCTGCTCACGTTCCCTCTCTCTCTAAATAAATAAATAAAATGTTCTTTAAAAAATAAAAATAAAGTACTTATAATTTAATAAATAAATTCATAATGTGATAAAAATATTCTGCAGTAATAATTTCTTACAGTTAGATTTACTGTTTTGGTAGGGATCAGACATTAGTCTTTGGAATATTGTGGACAAACAAGTCTCAAAATAAAATGTATTGAATAAGTAAAACAATATCGTAGGCATTGCAGAGTGCACACTGATTGCAATAAGCCAACCTTTATAAGAAAGTTGGTCTAGGGCGCCTGGGTGGCTCAGTGGGTTAAAGCCTCTGCCTTTGGCTCAGGTCATGATCCCAGGATCCTGGGATGGAGCCCCACATCAGGCTTTCTGCTCAGCAGGGAGCCTGCTTCCTCCTCTCTCTCTCTCTCTCTCTCTCTCTCTCTCTGCCTGCCTCTCTGCCTACTTGTGATCTCTGTCTGTCAAACAAATAAATTAAATCTTTAAAAAAAAAAAGAAATTTGGTCTAGTCACTCACTGTATAGGTCAGAAACAGAATTGAATGTAAAGAATGAATTTCTATAATCACAAATAATCTATGCTCCTAAACATACAAAATACCATTTGTATGTTGCCTTCTTCCATGTAACAAAGACCCAAGTTATACAGACAGTCTGCTGAAGCTGCTACGGCATTTGGTCCTTTATCAGAATGAGAAAAGATATCCAACGCCTTTTTAAACATTCTCACAGCTTCCTAAAACAATTAAAAAAAAAAAAAAGACAGATGAGATTGTTTCTTTCTAGTATTTACTTAACATGATGAACATGACAGCTTAAACATTAAAGGGAATCCTGAGTGCACAGCCTGACTCACATTTCACCCTAGGCACACAGGCCTGGTAATGATACAGGCTTTGTCAGTGCACTGCCAGATAAGGACCCTGGCAGGGAATCTGATGGCAGGGAATCCCACCAAGGTGCCTCTCCTACAATCCACTACTTAAGCAGGCTTATACATGTGCACTTTTGAAGCTATAATTTCTAAGTTCTCTGATGTGGTTTTAATCAACCTGCATTTTGTCCTACTGTCCTCTTATGGGATTCCACTGGCACCAGGAAATGAACTAACATCAGAAATCACCCATTTAAATGACTTAGTCAAAATAGTTGAAATTCGGGGCGCCGGGGTGGCTCAGTGGTTTAAGCCAGTGCCTTCGGCTCAGGTCATGATCTCAGGGTCCTGGGATCGAGTCCCGCATCAGGCTCTCTGCTCGGCAGGGAGCCTGCTTCCCTCTCTCTCTCTCTGCCTGCCTCTCTGCCTACTTGTGATCTCTCTCTCTGTCAAATAAATAAATAAAATCTTTAAAAAAAAAAAAAGTTGAAATTCATTAATGAAAAAAATTCAATTTCTCAGACAGAAATGACTTTTTGTAACAAACTAATAGGTACATTTATCTATATGGAAATACAAATATTTATGCCTCTTTAGCCCATTTTCTTAATTCTATTAGATTACTAAAAACATCATGAGATTTAGCTTGGATATGCTAAGTGTCCTCCGTGTCCCCCACTTAGCTTTTACTTCATATATTTATAGCCTACCTTAATGTCCATCTTTCCATCCTCACTCTCAGCATGCGACCTTGCTGTAGGAAAAAAGTATCACCTTCTTTCTCCATTTCCCTCCTTTTTCCTTTTCAGTGTATCTATATCTTCCTTCATCTCCATCTTTTTTCTCTCCTGTCTTTGAGTGGTTTCCTTTCTTCTCCTTTTCAGAGCTAACTCCTCAAGCTGTATTCTTGACCCCAAATCCTTCTGCCCCACCCAAACACAAGTTATTTCCTCCTCTTCTGGATTACTGCCCCTTCACTATCTCTTTGAGTCCATAGAGTCTTCCATCCCATTTAAATTAAAGTGAACACACCTTCACTCCCTCCTGCTTCCTCTCATAGTTGATGTCCTACCTGTCGCTTCTTCATGACTCTAAAAAAGTCTCCGAGGGAAGCTCTGGAGGGGCTTGCAGGTAAAGCATATTTACATTCTAAATAGAATACTGCATCTGCTGTGTGGATAAACGCTTGGAAGAGATCACCATGGTTGCTATCATTCTAGCAAAATAAAAATATGCTTTGGACTAGGATAATGACCACAGAAATAGAGAAAGGAAGTAGAATTGAGAGATATTTAGAAAGAACCAGGAGAACATCACTATTGATTGGATAGAAGAGGGCAATCAAAGGTAACCCTGAGTTTCTACAGAGTAATGGGTAGGGGCAGAGGAGGTTAAAGTAAACAGAAGAGTATTCCAAAAAGAAATTCAGTATCATAAAGGTGTCAATTCTCCCTACAATAACCTAGAGTTGACAGAATTTTTTAACAGATCTTGACAAGCTGAATTTAAAATGTATATAGAAGAGAATAACCAGGAGTTTCCTAGAGAAGAATATGGTGTAGGGACTAGCTCTACCAGATATCAAGAATTACAATAAAACTGTAATGATCATAATAATTCAGACATTGTAGGGGCTCCTGGGTGGCTCAGTCAGTTGAGCATCGTACTCTTGATTTCAGCTCAGGTCATGATCTCGGGGTCATGAGCCTGCACTGGGCTCTGTGCTCAGCAGGGAGTCTTTTCGAGATTCTTTCTCTCTCTTTCTGCCCCTCCTCCCCTGCTCGCTCTCTCTCTCTCTCTCTCTCTCTCTCTCCCCGCCCCTCTCTAAAAAAAAAAAAAAAAAAAAGACTTTACACTATTGGGCCAGGGATAGAAAAACTGACCGAAAGAACAGAATAAAGAGCCCAAATTCAGATCTGCATATACATGAAAACTAGATGTACCTCTTCAGATCTTTGGTTTGAGAGAACATTTCAATAAATGATACTAGAACACCTGAATGGGGAAAACTGATATTTTATCACTTATTTCACACTCAAAGAAATCAATTTAAGTTAAAGTCTTAAATGGAAAAAGCCAAACTTCTAAGTATTTAAAAGAAAATATGGAAGAATATCCATATGACCTTAGGATAGGGAAAAATTTCTTAAAACAAGATTTTTTTAAAGCCATGACAATAAAATAAAAAATATATTAATTCTACTACATTAAAATTAAGAACCTCTATTTAAAACCAGGCACACATTCAAGAAGAAACATGGCACACATAACTAACCAAGGATTAATATACAGAATTTATTTTTTAATGCCTAAAATCAATAAGAACAAGATAAACAAACAAAAAATAAGTTTAGGATATTGATGAGACGGGAAATATGAGTGGTTAAGAAACATATAAGATGTTCAATCTGTGCTCAAACAGAAAAATGGGAATCAAGACCACAATGAAACATCAGTTTTTATCCACCAAGTTGACAAAAATAAAGTCTGATAACCAGTTACAGTAGAGGATATAGATGAACAGGCACACACGTACATGTGGTATGTAAACTGGTACAACCCTATGTAATAATGTGTCACTTTCTTAGACATTCACATTCTCTACACACCAGCAATTCCACTCTCTAGGAATATATCTAGAAAACTACTCCACATGTTAACAGAATACATGAAAAAGAATATTTATAGCAGCCCTATCCTTAAGAGGATAAGAAGCCAAATGTTAACACAAGAATCAATAAATAAATGTTATAATTTAGTTTTATAAAAAAAAAGTATGGAAGCCATCGTTCTAATAAGCACAATATAAAAACCCTGTTAATAGGTTAGTAAATGTTATCCAAGACTTTTCACCTTGTTTCTCTTGGCCTTCATTTGAGCTTTTGCTAGTAGAATATACATGGTGAGCTCAGGCCTGTTCAAAGTGATCCTATCCAAGACCTGGATGGCCTTGTCATGGTTTTCACAAAATGAATAAATGAGCGCTTGCTGTATAGGACTCAACTCAATGAGACCTAAAAGGAAAAGAAAGTTTATCAATACCTTTAACAAGTATCTATGATTAAATTTTTTAATTTTTTTAATTTTTTTACTTATTTTTTTTCCATTTTATTTATTTTTTCATCATAACAGTATTCATTGTTTTTGCACAACACCCAGTGCTCCATGCAAAACATGCCCTCCCTATTACCCACCACCTGTTCCCCCAACCTCCCACCCCTGACCCTTCAAAACCCTCAGGTTGTTTTTCAGAGTCCCTAGTCTCTTATGGTTCGCCTCCCCTTCCAAAAAAATTTTTTTTAATAAACATATAATGTATTTTTATCCCCAGGGGTACAGGTCTGTGAATCGCCAGGTTTACACACTTCACAGCACTCACGATAGCACATACCCTCCCCAATGTCCATAGCCCCCTCCCCCTTTCCCAATCCCACCTCCGCCCAGCAACCCCCAGTTTGTTTTGTGAGATTAAGAGTCATTTATGGTTTGTCTCCCTCCCAACCCATCTTGTTTCATTTATTCTTCTCCTATCCCCCTAACCCCCCATGTTGCTTCTCCATGTCCTCATATCAGGGAGATCATATGATAGTTGTCTTTCTCCGATTGACTTATTTCACTAAGCATGATACGCTCTAGTTCCATCCACGTCGTTGCAAATGGCAAGATTTCATTTCTTTTGATGGCTGCATAGTATTCCATTGTGTATATATACCACATCTTCTTTATCCATTCATCTGTTGATGGACATCTAGGTTCTTTCCGTAGTTTGGCTATTGTAGACATTGCTGCTATAAACATTCGGGTACACGTGCCCCTTCGGATCACTATGTTTGTATCTTTAGGGTAAATACCCAGAGAACAAACAATCCAATCAAGAAATGGGCAGAGGACATGAACAGACATTTCTGCAAAGAAGACATCCAGATGGCCAACAGACACATGAAAAAGTGCTCCACGTCACTCGGCATCAGGGAAATACAAATCAAAACCACAATGAGATATCACCTCACACCAGTCAGAATGGCTAAAATTAACAAGTCAGGAAATGACAGATGCTGGCGAGGATGCGGAGAAAGGGGAACCCTCCTCCACTGTTGGTGGGAATGCAAGCTGGTGCAACCACTCTGGAAAACAGCATGGAGGTTCCTCAAAATGTTGAAAATAGAACTACCCTATGACCCAGCAATTGCACTACTGGGTATTTTTCTATTTTTTTTTTTTAAAGATTTTAATTATTTATTTAACAGACAGAGATCACAAGTTGGCAGAGAGGCAGGCAGAGAGAGAGGAGGAAGCAGGCTCCCTGCTGAGCAGCGAGCCTGATGCGGGGCTCGATCGCAGGACCCTGGGATCATGACCTGAGCCAAAGGCAGAGGCTTTAACCCACTGAGCCATCCAGGAGCCCCAATTAAATTATTTTAAAGAAGTCAAGCAATTCAATAATTTATGTTTGAAATATGGATTAATAAATCAATACAATATTAAAATCTATTTACCACCAACAAAAATAAGACATTCCAATTACAAACAATAACAAAAACAAAAAAATAAAAGTATAACCCTGGCATCTCCTCTAATAATCTCTCACAAGACTCATTTCATTATGAAGCATTTAATAGTTGACATGTACATAAGAAACTGAAGATACAAAGTTTCAAAAATCTATCTTTGATTAGAAATAAACTTTTCATGTTATCCATACATAACTATTGCAAACAGTATAAACATTCTTAGGAGGTATTTATTTTTAAATTAAGACGATTATAATTTTGCATTGATTATATTTACCTTTGTTCATTTCTGCTACTTGATAAATAGTAAACTTTGCAAGATCATAACATTTCATCATAAGAAGATATTGTCCTCTGGAAGAAATAATACCTTTTTAATTCTAAGCAGTAAAAAATAATTTTTCTTAAACAAAATGACATAATAAGTCACTTACATTTTTGTAGTTATAATACTTTTATTCATACTTATGTATGATAAAAACAATGCAAAAATTATAAATATTTTATATAGTCTAAATAGACCAATTAGCATGCAGATGTGATGAAAAACAATTTAGGAAAAATGAAGCTGAAAGTAAAATACTCAATTTTTTTTTCAATGATCTGTATTTTAAATTTTGTACTCTAAACCCACAGCTAACATCATACTCAGTGGTGAAAAACTAAGTTTTCCACTAAGATCAGAAAAAGACAAGAATGCCCATTCTTGCCACTTTTATTTAACATAAAAGTCCCAGCCACAGCAATTGACAAGAAAAAGCAATAAAAGGCATCCAAATTAGAAAGGAAGAGGTAAAACTCTCACTATTTGCAGATGACATGATACTATATAGAGAAAACTCTAAATACTCAAAAAAAAAACTATTAGAATAAATGAGTTCAATAAAGGTGAAGGATACAAAATGAATATAGAAAAATCTTTTGTTTCTATGCACTATTAAATAAGGAAAGATCTGAAAAAGAAATTTTTTTAAAATCTCATTTATAATTGCTTCTAAAAGAAACAAATTCCTAGGAATAAATTTAAACAAGGAGGTGAAAGATATGTACTCTAAAAATTATAAGGCATTGATGGAAGAAGCTGAAGATGACACAAGTCAATGAAAAGATATTCAGTGTTTATAGATGGAAAACTATTATTATTAAAATGTCCAAGCTGGGGCACCTGGGTGGCTCAGTGGGTTAAAGCCTCTGCCTTCGGCTCAGGTCATGGTCTCAGGGTTCTGGGATCGAGTCCCGCATCGGGCTCTCTGCTCAGTGGGGAGCCTGCTTCCTCCTCTCTCTCTGCCTGCCTCTCCGCCTACTTGTGATCTCTCTCTGTCAAATAAATAAATTAAAAATTAAAAAATAAATAAATAAAATGTCCATGCTATCCAAAGCAATCTAGAGATTCAGGGCAACCCATATCAAAATACCAATGGCTTTTTTCATAAAACTAGAACAAATAATCCTAAAATTTATATGAAACCACAAAAGAACCCAAATGGCCTAAGCAATTTGAGAAAGAAGAACAAAGGTGGAAGTTTCATACTCCCTGATTTCAAATTATACTAAAAAAACTATAGTAATCAAAGCAGTATGGTACTGACAGAAAACAGACAACAGACAATGGAAGAGAATAGAAAGCCCAGAAATAAACGCACACTGGTATGGTCAGTTAATCTATGAAAAAGGAAGCAAGACTATGCAATAAAGAAAATACAGTCTCTTTAATAAGTGGTTCTGGGGGAAAATAGACAGCTATAGGCAAAAGAATTGGATCACTTTCTTACACCATACACAAAAATAAACTCAAAATGGATCAAAGATTTTATCTAATGTAAAACCTGAAACTATAGAACTCCTAAAAGAAGACATACACCAAAAACTCTGTTACTGGTCTTAGCAATATTTTTTTGGATCTGTTTCCTCAGACAAAGGAAACAAGAGCAAAAATAAAGCAATGGAACTAAACTGAATTAAAAAATAAAAAGTCTTGCACAGCAAAGAACCATTAACAAAATGAAAAGTCAACCTACTGAATGGAAGAAGATATTTGCAAATGTTATATCTGATAAGGGGCTTATATCCAAAATATATAAAGAACTCATACAACTCAATTCCAGAAAAAACAAATAATCTGATTAAAGATGGGCAAAGCACCTGAACATTTTTCCAAAGAAGACACATGGATGGCTAAAGGATGTTCAACACCATCAGGGAAATGCAAATCAAAAGCATAATGAGATAATACCTAACACCTGTCAGAATGGCTATTATCAAAAAGACAAGAAATAACAAGTATTGATGTGAAGAAAAGGGCACCCTTGTACACTATTGATAAGAATATCAATTGCAAATTGATATGCAAATTGGTACAGCCACTATGGAAAACAGTATGGAAGTTCCTCAGAAAATTAAAAATAGAAATACCATATGATCCAGCAATTCAACTTTTGAGTATTTATCCAAAGAAAATGAAACACTAATTCAAAACAGTATATGCACCACTATGTCATTGCAGCATTATTTGTCACACCTAAGATATGGAAGCAATCTAAGTGCCCATCAGGAGATTATTAAGTCTGAAAAGACAAATACTGTATGATTTGTATTGTATACAGATACTGTATTATTGTCTGAAAAGACAAATACTATATGATTCCACTTACATGTAGGATCTGAAAACCAAATGAACAAACAACAAAAGCAGTTTTTGGATCATTTGGATACAGAAACCAAATGAACAGACAACAAAAGCAGAAACACCCATAAATACAGAGAATAGTTGCCGGGGGGGGTGGGTAAAATAGGTGCAGGAGAATGGGGGGTACAGGCTTCCAGTGTTGAAATGAATAAATCATGGGGATGAAAGATACAACATAGGAAGGAGAGTCAATAGTATTGTAATAGTATTATTTGGTTGGTAGCTACACTTGTGGTAAGCATAAAACAAGGTAAAGAGTTACTGAATCACTATGTTGCACACCTGAAACTAATGTAGCATTGTGTGTCAATAACACTCCAGTTTTTAAGAAGATATGGTATATATGTGAAACAGAATATTACTCAGCCATAAAAATTTCACCCATCCCCTCCACCCACCTCCCCTCTGGTAACCCTCTGTTTGTTCTCTTATTAAGAGTCTGCTTTTTGGTTTGTCTTTCCCCCCTCCCTTTGTTTTGTTTCTTGAATTCCACAAATGAGTGAAATCGCATGGTATTTGTCTTTCTCTGACTGGCTGGTTTATTTTGCTTAGCATTACACCCTCCAGATCCATCCATATTTTTGCAAATGGCAAGATTTCATTCTTTTTGTGGTTGAGTATATTCCACTGTATATATACATATCTTATTTATCTATTTATCTACCAATGAACACTTGGGCTGTTTCCATAGTTTGGTTATTGTAAATATTGCTGCAATAAACATAGAGATGCATATATATCTTCAAATCAGTGATCTGTATTCTTTGGATAAATACCCAGTAGTGAGATTACTGGATCATAGCATAGCTTAAACAGTTGTATATTAATGCAAGGATAGAGCAAAGGGGAAATCTGGTTATTTTATAATATAAATTATTTTAAACTTTAACAAATACAATAGCTATATCTGACTTGTTAATTAGAAGAAGGCCATTGCTGAGAGATTAAATATAAAAAGAGGAGCTAGAAGGATCAAGAGGGAAGTAAAGATCTCAACAGCTAGCTCATGTGCTAAGTTGTCCAAAGAAGAACTCCATTTCTATGTTCATACCTTATTATATATAATTGGATTCCATCTGGCTGAAGGTGGATAGCACGCGATAACTCTCTTACTGCCTCTTTCGGTTTATGTAACTGTTGAGTGATAAACAGAAACTTTGCTGATAATACTGATTGCTTCCCTTCTGTTGTTTCCCTCCCACCATTCAGTACGGACATTTTGCAAGAAAATCTCCTAATACACATTTTTTTCAAGATTTTATTTATCTATTTGACAGACAGAGATCACAAGTAGGCAGAGAGGCAGGCAGAGACAGGAGGAAGCAGGCTCCCTGCCGAGCAGGGAGCCGGATGTGGGGCTCGATCCCAGGACCCTGGGATCATGACCTGAGCAGAAGGCAGAGGCTTTAACCCACTGAGCCACCCAGGTGCCCCCTAATACACATTTTTTAAGAATTATCAAAGTAAATAGGATACAGGGAAGTTAAAAAAAGTTTATGATGCGAAGTCTTTGGTTCCTTAAAACCACATAAATGTGGTATATCACAATTTATAGTTTGTTTTCCCTTTTCACTTAGCTTTTTGGTTTTTCTCCTTTAACCAGAACACCTTTTCCACCTTTTCCATGCTAGTTAATAAACTAGCATGCAAAGGATGGTAAAATAAAAACTAAAAGTAAATTCTACTTAAAAATAGGAGGAAAGCGGCGCCTGGTTGCCTTAGTTGGTTAAGTGAGCAACTCTTGATTTCAGTTCAGATTATAATCTTAGGGTCATGAGATCAAGCCCAGCATCAGGCTCCATGCTGAGTACATGGAGTCGACTTGAGATTCTCTCTCTCTCTCTCCCTCTGCTCCTCTCCTTGCTTGCACATGTGCACTCTCTTTCTCTCTGAATAAGTAAGTAAAATCTTTTTAAAAAAATAAGGGAGGAGAAACAAGTTTGCCCTTAAGTAAGTGAATGAATAAAACAAAATACAAGAACAATGGAAATTATATGTTTAAAATCAATATATAATGTAAACATTGATTATTTCCTTAATATAGGTCACAGGAGCATAATCTGGGTTTGTACAAATGTGGGGGGGGGTCTACTATCACTGGGAGTATCACAAAAGGAGGACTATAGAGAAATGAACAAAATGAATCTGGGACATCAACAACTCCTCTTATAACGCTGACATAGTGATACAAAGAGGAGAATGCACAGAACTAATTTGTGCACAGAAGTAGGCAGCGTCTGTTGAAATATACAAACTGTCTGGAGGAAATAGTGGATGGAGTCAAAAGAAGGAATCCAAAAGTAGGGACTAAGAAATGTGTTTAAATAAATTTGAGAATTTCCATAGAACTTCAGTGTTTCTCAAGCTGATCCTCCTCCACTTTGTGTAATTAATAAACCATCTAGTTTCATTATGTCTGCATTGTTCCACCTGTTCCAATATCTATGTATTGAGGAACCCTGTTTGGGATATATGGAGACTCACTGTCTGATCTTTATAAGCTGTCCTGGGGTAGCACTTCTCCAGGCAGCCTTAGATTAGATTCTCTTTGTAGGCTGAACACACATAGTAGGCATATGCATTCTTCTATATACAAACACAGGGTTTGATGTGCAATTGTTTTATTTACATGAGATCATACTGTGCACACTTAACACTCTTCTGAATCTTGCTTTTCTTATTTGACAATACTGGTATCATTCTAATTACTGTTTTTATTGACTACATAGTATTCTATGGTATGACTACAACACAATTTATTCAACCATTACCACATAGACTTTTTCCTCCTAAGAATAATGAGACTCTGAATATATATCTTTATACCTTGATATCGTGCTGGTGCATTGGTTTGTAAGGGTGCCCAGAAGGAATTCCAACTTCTCCAGAAGTCTTCAGCTCCATCAACATGGAGTTAAGCAAAAAGACCACACACCAGAAGTATGTCCATCCCTTCCCCAGCAATAGTGAAGAGCAAACTTTCCCTGAGGCAATACTAAATCTGCCCTGGTTCTTTTACCTCCATCATCAGGGAGGGGAGGACTTTGTGTGGGACTCCAGTCACACTGGGTCCTGAGATGTGAACTGTGGAGAAGACGCTCTAGCAACTCTCAATGGACAAGCAGTATGAGCAAGAAATAAACATTTGCTATTTTATTACAGTGATTTTTTAAGTGTTTTGGAGATTTTGTGGTGTGTGTGTTTATATGTGTTAGTGTGTGTATGTGTTTAACCACAGCACAAACCAGGCTATCCTGACTGAAACCAGTGTGACTAGAGGACTTCCAGAAGACAAGGGTAGAAGGGAATAAGGAGCCAATTCCTGTGGCTCTTGCAGGCCTTTGGCTTTTGCAGGACTTGGCTTTTATTCTGAGTGCAAGGGAAACTATTAAAGGGTTTTGGGCAAAGTGAAATAATCTGACTTATGTTTTAATAGGATCATTATAGACGCTGTGTTGAAAAATCCATCAAAAAGTAGTAAAGAACAGAAGCAAGAAGACCAAGAGGTCCCTGCAGTAATCCTGGTGAGGAATGACAGTGTTTTGGACAGGATGGTTAGTGGTGGAGTGGTAGGCAGGGATATCTATCTTGAAAGGTAGAAATAGCAGTTAGTAGCGTTTATCACTGGAAAGTCCAATTTGATTGGAATCAGAGAGGACTTTTTTACTATTTATTGCATTGTTTATAACACTAAAGATAAATTACACTTTTTAATTTAAGTAACTTATAAAATTTAAACAATATTAAAGGCAAGTGTGAATGACTAGGATCTCATTATATGCATGGATCCCATTCTACAAACCCACCTGCTCACTACACACACACACACACACACACACACACACACAGTCCAAACAACAGACTGCAAAACATTAACAGCAGTTGTCTCTAGAGAATAAAATTATGGATGGTTTTTAACTTATTTACATACATATATTGCATGAAATAAATATATATTATTTTTGGAATAAGGAAAAAAGTTATTTTTTTTAAATGAAAGACAAAAATTCATGCCTCATAAGTAGAGTCTTTATGCATAGGTAATTATAGTTAACTACTATGTAATATTTATTGCTTGAAAATGCATTAGTCTCTATAATTAACTGAAAACAAGTACATTAATAGCTAAAATTATATCGAACAGGTAGATATCCAGAAAATTTTTAAAAATTTTTTAAATCGAGGTTTTCAAAACCTAAATACCTTCTGATAGGTTTCTGCTTGACAAATATAGCTTTGAATATATAAAGGATCAAGTCTAATAGCCTCAGAAAAATGCAAAGAGGCTTCAAAGTAGTTATCCAAGTATAGCAGATGTATGAGGCCAATATTTATGTAAGCCAAAATAAGAGTTCTAAAAAAAAATGAGAAAGCAAAACCTTGTTAGACATTTTAATTACTGTAAATGTTTTTCAATGTTGAATGAACCTAGTGAAATACATACATCAATATACAGCAGGGTTTTTTTTAATGTTTTACTAAAGCAAAGTAAATCAATTAACTATTCTCTATTAAAAGTTATAAACACCTTTATAAAATCCTTAGTAGAGAATCAACATTTGTAGAGAGTATGCTAGGAACAGAATTCCTGAAGTCCTCAGGCAATACTTTACTCTTCCTTGACTTAATCTTGACTTATCTTGAATTACAAGTTTAGTTTTTCTCAATTTAAAATTTTCACTTCAGGCTATATTGTATTTGCCCTGACTAACAGAAACAGTAATATTCCCAAAGCCTGGGATTAAAAATCCTCTCCACATAGGTATAACCCAGCTTCTTTTCTATATCAACTAAATGTATTTTTGTCTTAGAATCCAAAAATTCTCAATATATAAATGGTCTTAGAAATTACTTGATCCAGTGCCTCTATTTCAAAATGAGGAAAACTACATATCCTATAACCCAGCTTCATTAGAAGCCTAGACCCTTTGCCTAAAAGACATCAAAGTTTGCACTGCCCATTTTTGGTTTTGTTTTGTTTTTTTCAACTTAAACTCTTTTCCTTCCCTTCCTGGCTCAAAAATATACAAAAGAAAACTACGTGGGGCGGGGGGGGCGCCTGGGTGGCTCAGTGGGTTAAGCCTCTGCCTTCCGCTCAGGTGGTGATCTCAGGGTCCTGGGATAGAGCCCTGCATCGGGCTCTCTGCTCAGTAGGGAGCCTGCTTCCTCCTCTCTCTCTGCCTGCCTCTCTGCCTACTTGTGATCTCTCTCAGTCTGTCAAATAAGTAAATAAAATCTTAAAAAAAAAAAAAAAGGAAAAAACTACTGGGGCCATTATGGAGCCATTTTCTACCTTTCCTGAGTCAAACTTTTTACCTTATATAAGCTAGGTAAACATTCTGCTGGTTGGCAATTGGTATGCTCTGTTACTTTTTTTTTTTTTTTTTTGACACCTTTCATTTTAATGAATGCTTCATTGAAAAGAAAGGAAATTAATTAATTCTGTGTTTTAGAGCTGAGGCTTCTGACTAGCGTGTGCAATTCTCAGTCTTTGTTTTTTCCGGAACCTATGTTCTAGTGCAATTGGTTTTTTTTTCTTTTTGCTTTGCTATGCAAAATGAAGTCAGAAGTTCTAAATAGAGAGTTTCTTCTGATTGAGTCATATGTTGTGCATAGCTGTATCAAGCAGAATATTTTCTCATTATTTTATTTTTTTAAAGATTTTATTTATTTATTTGACAGAGAGAGAGATCACAAGTAGGCAGAGAGGCAGGCAGAGGGGGGGGGGGAAGCAGGCTCCCTGCTGAGCACAGAACCCGGTGTGGAGCTCAAACCCAGGACCCTGGGATCATGACCTGATCTCTGCCTGAAGGCAGAGGCTTTAAACCACTGAGCCACCCAGGTGCCCCTCTCATTATTTTAAAAGTTAGTGACAGTTTTTCATGAAGTTAACTTCAAAAAGCCCTAACCTGAGTATCCCCACACTGCTGTTAATAACTTTGTGTTGTTATCTGTGAATTGGACTCCTCTCAAATGCATGCAATCTCTAAAATTTGCAAAAGTATCTGAGGCAAACCAATGTTGGGAACAGGTCTTATTTTAGAAGTCATCTTATTTTCAGAAGTAGTATTCTGTTTCTAAGATGGCTTTATAAATGTCTCATTTTACAAGATTATTAATGATGAGGGGAAAGGGTTTTTTCTTTCATTCTCTTCTTAATTTTATACAAAAGTGAAATCAATAAGAATAAAAGGAAAACATACCTTTCTAGAGAAATAACGGTTTCAAAGTCACAGATTGCCAACAACCAAAGTTTTAGATCTGCATAGAGTATGCCCCGATGTAGAAAACAACCAAGATTCTCATAGCCATCGTTTATGAGAGCTTAAAAATAAAAATATATAGCTTATTCAGGTTCTGAACAAAAATATCTGAGTTATATTTTAGTCTTCACCCTTCTTATTGCTTATTCTTACACTTTAACATTTTATAAAACAGGTCTGTGATGAATATATTTGGTGAGTAAGAAGTAACATTCACATAAAAATGTATGTGTTTATAAGCAAAAATGTGACTATCAAGGTTCGAAAACTCATTAAAACTGGAAGAAATCCTGATGGTAATCCAGGATAGTCCACTCACTTCATACATGAAGAGATTAAGTGCAAAGGAGCTAGGTTCATTGACCACAGTCATGTTGCAAGTCAATGGCAAAGATGGAACCTCTGAGTCACATTAGTGGATGGCAGATAGAAGAGCACCCTTGCCCTTGGTGACCTGTTCATTATCAGGAGGGCATCGCTATTGGCCATAAAAAAGGCTCTGGTACAACCCCAGACTGGGGTAGATGGTAGAGATCAGGATACCACTCAACAACATGGAAGGGCAGCTCAAAGAGGCTACTTCAAGGCCAGCAGAGCTTGGAGTTAAGGCAGGCAACTTGACTATGCATGTCCCAAATAACAGGAGTGTGGGGCAAAAAGAATCTTCTCTCAGTTCTCCAGGTGTGTGTCTCTCATCTGTAACTGGTCTAGAGGTCATCTCATGTCTCTTCACTTACTAATTTTCCCTTCACTTTTTCAAAAGCAGGTTGGTGAATTATATGGGTTTTCCACAATATTTGATTCAAGTCTTCTAAGCGTCTCAAGCCTATACTGGCCGAGAAGGGAAAGTTTTGCCAAAAATGTGCATAGTGCTTAGTCTGGAACACAATCTCACAGTACTAGATTTTGGGAAGTGTATCTAGTGTAAGCAACGATCATACAGATTAAATAAATAATCCCATGAAGGCAGTCTGACTGCTCCATTCACAGTATGACTGGCTGGCAAAAAGCAACTCGGCTGCAATTTCAGGGTTGCTCTATGAAGGGACAAAATATTATAATTACTCCACTTCTCTGGGCCTCCACTTCTTCATCAGGGATGAAAATAATACCTACCTCATAGCACTATTCTGCATATTGATTGAAACGCCTTATACAGCTTTTAGAATAGCGTTTGGCAAGTAGTCAAACGCCCAATATATGTTAGATATTATTACTACTTGGAAAACGATCTTAAGGGTCCTTTTTGAGTGTGGAAGATAAAACTCTCTAGGCTAAGCTGCAGACAAGGATTAAAGCCAAAATCAAGCTGGTCTGCTCTGAATAATTAAATGACAGGGATTTTGTATTATTGCGATAGTCTAGAAAAGAGGGAGTGAAGATTCCACAACTGGGAAAAGAGAGAAGTATGAGAAGGAGGCTTAGATAACTGAAGAGAAAGGAGGTCAGGTGGCAAAGGAAAGGGCTGACAGAGAGAAATAAACTTCAAGAAAAAGGGGTGTGCTTGACCTTCAAATTTAAATTGTTTCTGTTAAATTTGTCCTTTGAACCCCAAAATGTTCACGAACAGTAACCACAAGAATTGTGTGGATGAACAAAAATGGAGAATCAAGCAGGGAGCAGAAATTAGATGCAAAGATTACAAGAGAATTAAATAAAAACTTAACTTAGTCTTCCTTTCCAAAAATCCTTAGAAGGGAGAACACCAGAGTCCTTTAGCACATAAAACGGACTTTTGAGTTATTTTATTTGAATATTCATGGGACGAGTGGCCTCAGAGCTGTGCAATTCTCTTTATAAGAGTCTAGTTGTCTCTTAATCTCATACTCCCTTTTCTAAAATGATAGGGTTCTAGCACTTTGCACCCAGGGGAACACAGCCATGTTTGGAATGTTGGTCTCTGGCTACAATTATCCAACCAAAATGGGTTAATTTATTCAACTGGGGACATTTACTGAGTGTTTACTCTATGCCCAGAATTGTGCTGCGCCTATTGATATAACAAGAATACACTGATACAGGGTAAAGTGGAAATGGTTACCTTTAGCTATTGGCATCCTATCAGTAAGGATTCTCAAAGCTCATTTTTAGTGTAAGGGTTAAAAAACTCTGAATTTGACTAATCAATGCCCACCAGGAAAATTCGCTGCAAGCTGGATTTCCAGAAATATCCTCAGAATTCAATATATAAAAAGAAATTTCTTTGATATGATATTCTCCCATTGCCAAAGTTACACACCCATGTAAGTACAAACACATTCACATTGACTAACAGGGCATACTAGGAACACTTTAGCTAAACCATTGTAGCTTGTAAATATATATAAAAATACATATTACATAATTATATATTAATATATAACTATATTTAACTACATAAAAATATACATAGTACATTAATCCTCCCATATTAGTATTACATTTTCTGAAAATGAACTGATGAACTTCAGATCAAACTCCTATATATGTGTAGTTGAAGGTGCAGTACCTGAAACACTATAATCCTGCAGCGCTCTAAAGGGGCTACTCTTTCTAAATAGGCAGGCTCTGTAATACAAAGCTAACCAGTTATTAGGATCTAAGTGAATTGCCACAGAAAAATCTTGAGTTGCTTGTTTATAATATTGCCGTTTAAAATATGCTCTTCCTCTGTATGTCCTAGAAAAAGAAAAAACATCATTTTAATATGTATTGCAAAATATACATTTTTCTCTTTTTGGTAAACACAACTAATTTTGTATTTGAATAATAATTTGTGATTATTTCCACTTGCTTCTCAAAAAAGTTTAGTGATGATGCTAATAGCAAAAAAAAAAAAGAGAACTTCTTACAAACAATTGTACTTTACTGTATATATAATTATATGCTTAGAAATAATATGCTATATCCTAATTATATGCTTAGTAACTTTATTATATTTTTTGCATTTATCAGAGAGATGTGTCAATAAAATAAATGTGAGATTTATTTTGATTATGTGAGTACCCAAAATATTTGACTAATTTATATAACACTGTTCTCTAGAGAAACCAAATAATTCATTTTGAAGGAAATGGGTCTCAATGAGTGGAGTTGTTAGATTTTTCTCTGGCACTGAAGATACCCCCAAATAAAATGGGAGGCTGTTTTACATGGATGAAATTTCATCAATTGTGTGATTGGATTTTATCTCTATTAACTTCTGCCTCCAATTTTGAAATTATCATGAAAATTCCATTTTCAGTCATTTAATAATGTAAAGCAAACCAGCTTTTAGAAATAAAATAGACAATTAAGGAAAAACAGGAATAATAAGCGAGTAGGCTACCTGCTATGAAGAAGTTAAATCTAGTATATGGGGGATAAAGAGATGTTCAAGAAAGTTATATTATAAAATCAATGATAATTTGGAGAAAAGAGTGCAGCCAGTATGTTGGCAGACTGGTAACAAAGGTCTTTCAAAAACACTAAGCACCCAGAGGGGTACCTGTGTGGCTCAGTCAGTTAAGCATCTGACTTCGGCTCAGGTCCTGATCTCCCATCAAGCCTCAAGAGGCCCCAGCTCAACGGGGAGTCTGCTTGTCCCTCTCCATCACCCCCTCCCCCGTTCATGCTCTCGTCTCTCTCAAATAAATAAATAAAATCTAAAAAAAAAAAAAAAAACTAAAAAAATATAAAAATATTAAAAATTTAAAAGGCACTAAACATCCTAAAACCCAGGATATTTTATCCTGCAGTAAAACCTTTTTTGTCTCATCATTAAGACATGTCTTATATATTTTCTAATGACTACAAGAACATTATATTTATTTTTAATTACTCCTGTTTGCTAGAATAATCCTAATATTTTTCAGCATATACATAATTCTGAACTTAAAATTTACAGAATAAACCTTCAGTAATATTTTTGTAAGATACCATTAAGTCATATCAATTCTTCAAATACAATGACTTTTACATCCTTTCCTTATTTTGTTTCCATTGCCTCATACTTCAGATCCTCATCCGCTCACACCTATGCAACGATTTTACTCCACTCCTAGCTCCAGAGTAATGAGATTTATCATCATGTAATAAAAATGTCTTTTCTCAAAAACTTTCAACAAACCCCTATTGGCAATAGAAGGAGGCCAAATTCTTTAAAATGGCATATAAGATCTTCCATAAGATAGCACCACCTTACAACGCCTTGAACTAATCTTGTTCTTCTCCAACTAATTTGATGCTGTTTGGTACAAGAGTTCTAGCACCAAACAGCCAAGTTGTGAGTACAAAGGCAAAGTTCTTGAAGGAAATTAACAGTGCTCCTCCAGTGAACACAGGAATGATAAGAAAGTGAAACTCCCTATTGCTGATATGTAGAAAGTTTGAGTGGTCTGGATAGGAAGACAAACCAGCCACAACATTCCCCTAAACTAAAACTAATCCAGGGCAAGGCCCTCACTCTCTTCAATTCTGTGAAGGCTGAGCGAGGTGGGAAGCTGCAGAAGAAAAATTTGAAGCCAGCAGAGGTCAGCTCATGTGGTTTAAGGAAAGAAGCCATCTTCATAACATCAAAGTTCAAGGTGAAGCAGCAAGTGCTAGACACAAAAAGAATATCACCACATGATTCTACTTTTATAAAATTTTTTAAATGGCAAAACTAAACTAAGAGTGTTTAGGAACACATACTTCTGTGATGAAACTATAAAGAACTACAAGAAAATGATTAAAATGGAATCCAGGACAGTAGTTACCCTCTGGGGGAGGCAAGGCTCAAAGAGGTCTCTCAGGTGCTGGAAATGTTTCTGGACCAGGTAACAGTTACTTTACATAGTGATAAGTCATTAAGTTGTATATTTGTATACTTTTCTGGATGCATGTTTTATGCTGCTCTAAAAAATTTCAATATTGAACAAATTGTGAGTGAAAAAATGAGAAAGTATGACTTATTTACACGTTTTAAATCTCTTCAAAGCAAAACTTAGATTGAAAGAAAAGCAATGAAACAAGAACTGTATTATGTACCACAAATCTGGAAAAACAAAGTTTATTATTCAAGTTATAATAAAGAAATCTAAAAAAAATGGGCCAATATTTTAAAAATTGATAATGTAATTAGCATTTAGAAAATAAAAATGAAACAATTCTAAATTGTCACTTTATGCTATTAAATTAAATTACCCACTACGGTTAGGATATAGGTAAAGATTTTCATTCACTGGTAACCATGAAAATGGACTTCACTATTTCTAAGGAACTGTCTGATGTATTTCAAGCAATTTTCTTTTCTGGGAATGTATTTTTTTTAAATAATTTCAAAAATCACATCTAAAATAATTCTTACCTGGCTTGAGAATTTTGGGGATCTATATTTAATAGAGCTGTAAAATCTTGTATGGCTGAAATCCAGTTTTCATTTTCATAGTAAAACATCCCACGTTTTAATAACGCATCTGTTCTTTTGGGATCATAAAAAATACACTACATGGTGGATAGAGAGGATGCACAAAAACATATCACATAATGAAAAACCAAAAAACACAAGTATATAATCTCATAGTAAATTAAATGGACTACAACTACATGTTTTTCAACTTGAGATTACATAAAAGCGAACTACTTTAAGATGCCTAAACTTTCTAATTTGCATTTAAAGACAACATCTTTAGGGGCGCCTAGGTGACACAGTCCATTAAGCATCTGACTCTTGGTTGTTGCTCAGGTCATGATCTCAGGGCTGTGAGATCCAGTTCCAAGTGGGGCACTCTCTCTGTCTCATTCTGTCAAATAAATAAAATTTTAAAGACCGTGTCTTTAGGAGGAGCATTTATCATCAAATTCTAAAAATGGGAGGTTTTCTAAGGGAAGGGAAAAAAAACTGCTTATATAAGAAGTCAAGGCTTTTTTGCCTGCTGAAAGTTTAACTGATAAAACTTCTCTGGGGTGCCTGGGTGGCTCAGTCAGTTAAGCGTCCGACTTCTGATTTCAGCTCAGGTCATGATCTCAGGGTCTGAGACCAAGCCCTAGACCAGACTCCACACTCAGTACAGAGTCTGCTTAACATTCTCTCTCCCCTCTCCCTCTGCCCCTCCTCCTGCTCTCTTGCATTCCTTCTCTCTCTCTCTCAAATAAATAAATAAAATCTTTTTGATAATAGAGCACAGCATTTATCCCAATTAAAGATGTTATGTATTAGACCGCATCAAGGTTGACTCAATCAAATCAAATATGTATTAATCTAGTCCCTAAAATGGTGAAAAGAAATAAATTGGTCTTGGTTTATTTATTTCACATTGACATACAAGGCGAGAGCAAAGAGACTCTATTTGTACACTCTATTATAAACTCACTGCCTGTATAGTGATATGGGGATGAGGGGAGAAGTGAAGCACAGGGACCACTGAGTGTTTGTTTTTTTTTTTAAAGGAGGGGGAAAAAAAAACCCGAAAAATTTTGAAGCTTGTTTGACCTCAGGTGGCTACATTAGTCAATGCAAAGAGGAAATGAATAGGAGTAGGTATCTAATAATTTCAATATTTTCAAAAGAGCCTTTTGGTCACTTCTAGGCTTTTGGTCATTTCTAAAGTAGAAGTGACCAAAACTTACAATATTCTCTTGAAGCAAAAGAATATCAAGTATGTTGTTATCATGGATTAAGAAACAGGGCTGTTGGGAACATGGGAAAGCTAAATTATTTCAATAACTTCTAAATTTTCAAATGTACTACAAACTAGAATTTAAAGTGAAGTAAGGAGATGAGTGCAATTCTGTTGCAATCAGGGGAATATATTGCCTGACTCTAGCCTCAAAGTATAGTTTGAATAAAAGTTTACTTCTTCAAGGGAATTCCCTGATATTCCCCAATATAAATATATAATTAAATATCTATTAACCCCCCAATCATCTGTATTTCCTTCATGACGCTCATCATAAATTATAACTATGCATTTATGTATGTTTTTATTTCTTTAATATCTGTCCTTTAAACTATAGGCTCCATGTAGGCAAGAAACATAATTGTTTTATTCACCAGCATTTGTTCCCTACATTGTACAGCACCTTAGTCAATAAATGTTTGAGTGAATGAATGAATGAGCCAATGAGCACAGCTTCTTTAAGAGCAGAGAGGTTTGCTGCAGAAGAGAATCAGCCATGTCTCAAGAGTAATAAGGGGAAAATAATTTTCTCTTTTGTTTGAAGGGAAAAAGCAATTTTCAAAGTTTCTCTAACCACTGTTTCATGTTTCAAGAGGAGAGAGCTAGAGAAGTCATGCATCCTCCCTCCCAGAGTTGTCTCAATGCTCCCACACCCAACTCTTTGCCATAAATTCATTCATTCACTAATAGTTTTAAAAAATTATTGACATAGTATTAATATCAATTCCAGTTGAGCACTCTGGGTCCTGACATATAATAAATTAGTTTTGATTATATAACAGATATGAAACAATTTCAATAATTTGCTATAATATCAGAATGAGAATATCATGATCTAAAATAATAAATGTCAGCATTATATGTAATAGAGCTTACTCTAGAAAAGTCATCAATGGCCAGTACTTTGTTTCCTATTTCATGCATCTCACCCCTCCTGAAATATATATCAGCATCCGTGGGCTTGCACTTAATTGCCTGGGTATAGTTTAGAATTGCTAAAGTAATGTTGTTTCTTCTCCTGAAAATTTCTGCCTTTGACAAATATGCCTCTAAAGAAAATTAAAAAGATAAAATTTAGTGTTACAGTCCTTTTATTACTTATGAAAATTTTAACCCCTTCTCCCTTTAAAAATGTTGTCTCAAAATAATTTTTCTCTATTACTTCCTTAACTATTTCATTTAAGGTTTTTTTTTTCTATTTCAACAATGCAGAACATGCTCTCAAAAGCTGATAAATGCTCACTATAGTTAAAAGCATTTTCAATTTCAAGTATCAAAAATTACCTTTTACCTTTTTGTATATCTAAAGTGTTTTGTACTCTTTTAATGTTTAGAGTAAAACAAAAATTTATGGACTTTGGCAAAAATAAGCATAGATCAAAAAATATTTAGAAAGCTCAAGTTATATTCTAGGGGTATGTTATGCATGCTGGGAACACAAAGATGAATGTGACATTTTCTTATTCCCAAAAAATTCTGTTTCCTCATTCCATTCAAGCTGGTTAGAGGATGGTACATAAAGGCAATTGTACAGATTCCATACAACTAAGAAGTCTTGGAACACTGCAAGGCTTCAGAGATTTGTGGTCAAGAAAGGCTTTATGAAGGGGCACCTGGGTGGCTCAATGGGTTAAGTAAGCCTCTGCCTTTGGCTCAGGTCATGATCTCAGGGTCCTGGGATTGAGCCTTGCATTGGGCTCTCTGCTCAGCAGGGAGCCTACTTCCCCCTCTCTCTCTCTGCCTACTTCTCTGCCTACTTGTGATCTCTCTCTCTGTCAAATAAATAAATAAAATCTTTTTAAAAAGAAAAAAGAAAAAAAAGAAAGGTTTTATGAATCACTTCTGTAACTTAAATTTTTAAGTTCATATCCTTCTTTTGGGACGAACAGTAAGGAACAAATTTATTGTAATATACACAAGGACATTAACATTTCAAAGCATGTATTTTGAAAAGAGTATAGGATCATATAAGTCCAATATATACAATATCAAGAGTAAATTTAACTTTTAAAAGCTACAACCATTTTTGGAGACTTTTATCTGTTAACTCATACATATTTATAACAACACTAAATGACCAAAACTTAGGTAAAGATATAAATAATACAACTGCCTAGACAACCCACCTCCATTATTTTTATTGTATTTATTTATATAATTCAAATCATCCAAAGCTTCATTAATTTTGTCTTGAAAAAGATAAATGAAATGTCGGTGCCAGTAGGCATTGAGAAACAATGGCTCCAAAAATATAGCCTAGAAAATATATGTATAAATTCAATTAAAGTTGTTTTATTAAAGGAAGACATACTATCAAATAAATTTTGCAAATTTATTTTTCCCAGTGGCTTTCTATGTATATGTATAAAATGATACCTCCCAATCTGACAAAAATATAGTAGTTTTAATATCAATTATTGAAAATGCCAATATTTATAATTTTATAATCCCACATGTATACTAAAATATTCGTGTTTCAAAATTCTAGTAGAAAATATCATATAAATTATTACATAGAGGATTATAATTATCAATAGAAGTATAAATTATTAATACTGTTATTTTGATTAAATAAGACTTACTTCCTGCAGATCTTTCATGGCACTCTGTAACTTTCCTAGTTTCCTATAAATAGCTCCACGCCTACAATATGCAAATGCAGGGTATTTTTTCTTATCATTTATTTCTTTAGTCAGGATCTCCACTTCGGATTCATAATGTTTAATAACTTCTGGAGAAAGAGTAGACTTCAAAGAATCACTCAATTCTATTTTTGGTGGTTCTTTTATTCTTTCAGATGAGGCTTTCTGGATAGGTACTTTAACAACTTTCTTTTTTGTGGTTGTCTTCTGATTTTTACGATGAGAGAACATATCAAGAGCCCACATTCGAGGGTCACAATTTTCTGGAATTCCTCCCTTACTTTGGACAAATTCGTCAAAATTTAAACACATAGGTAGACTGGGACAAGGAAGTTTACGTTCATATAATGGAACTTTGAGGAAATATTTCTTCTGTCCAGGAAGGATTCCATGAGATGCTGATCTAGTTATTAAAAGAGTAATTTTTAAATCATACAAATATAATTATTTTTATAATCAATAAATCAACTCAGCCACACATGAAATTACTATTTTCTATTATTAAAATATAATTATGCACTATTTTTATGCAAACCAAGTCCTCCTGTTCATTCATCAAAATTGTAACACCATACAAAGAGTTTCTTTATGAAAGCAGAAGACTGTTATCTAGAGATGTGGCCTTCTTACAGTACTGAAATAAGGTGTTGATGCTCCTTTCAGATTTAATTTATACCCCTGCCCCCCCACCACAGAAATTACAATGAGGAATTGAGAAGGTAAACTGATGTAATATAGGAAATGCCATCCAAGAGGTTGGAGAGCACAGGAACTTGAGGAAATGGGAAGAAGGAAGGATTTGACTAGAGAGTAAACTACCAAATTAACATCCCAGTCTTCACCCTTGTTTAGTAGACTAGGATACATAATATGCTTTCAATAGACATTTCCACCTCCACATTCATCTCTATCCTTCTCTACTTTGCCCTCTGCCCAGGAGACTAATCTGTACAGACTACATCCATAAGATCCTTTGTTCTCTGTCTTCTAATTGGGTATGTCCAAATAGAAATCCCAAAGAGGGAGAGAGGAGAGCGAAGTCAAGGTATTTATTCCTCCAGCTCCCTCCTGAAGGGTCACCTCAAACTGGCTGTAATCTTTGACCAAAGATCACTACTTTTTTTAAGGAAACACTTTCTACACAATTCCTCTTGAAGGTTCTAGTAATCACTCCTACTTTTTGTCCTCTCAGACTTAGGGGTAGAAAATGGCTCTGTTGTTTTGGACTCTAGGATACTACAATATCATGGTATAATTTGTACCTGGCTGATAAAATAATTAGCACCAGAGGTAGACTCGGGAAATACACACACAGAAGGATCCTAGGATAAACTTCTTGCCAGGATAAAACAGGACGCAAAGAATCCATGGTAGGTGGTGCTATCAAAGCTCCTCAAATTATCACCAGTGTTAGCAGGGATGGTATTCAGGTAGAAGGCAAGGAATTAGGAAATCAAGTAGCTACCACTTACTCACAAGGACAACAGTAATGATTGTAAAAATTGTGGAATCATTTTACTTCGGACCAAAAGAGAAGAGCAGTTCCTATTAAATACCCAAATTCCCTAAACCTTGTATACCACGGTAATGAAACTTCTAAGAAAGGAGTAGGAAACTGAAATACAGGATGTGAATATTTGAGCAAGCATAAATGAGGCTGACAATTTTGAATCTCCAAATTCCACTCATCTTCTCTTGACAGAAGAGATTAGTTGAGGGATGGTCAGATTCTTCCATCTGAGAGACTCAAACCTCTCCTGTATAAATATTTTGATGACTACACTGAGACATTGGTTCATATGCTATATCAAATATAATTTAGGCATGCCCCCAAAATCACTCAGCTGGGACCTCCTTACCCCTCTCATGGAGCTACAGCTACTACCCATCAGCCTCCTTTATCCCTCCCCCACATAGGTGGTCTTGGATCCATAGCTTTTAGCCCTAGCCAATGCAGCCTTGTTAGAACTTCCTACCATACTCTGAGTGATCTCCAAACTTTAGCATCAGTCACCTGGAAGACTTGTAAATACAGATTTCTGATGTAGATTTCTAGCCGGATTTGGTAGACAGAAATTTTTTTCAAGATTTATTTATTTGAAAAAGAGAGAGAGAGCAGGAGAAGGGGCAGAGAGAGAGAATATCCAATCACACTCCTGCTGAGTACAGAGCCCAGTGTGGGGCTTGATCTGAAGACCCATGAGACCAGGACCTGAGCCACAATCAAGAGTGCCACGCCTAACCAACTGAGCCACCCAGGTGCCCCAGACAAAACTTAAAAGTTATAGGGATCTGTGGCAATAACTAAATGACTGCAGGTCCTCAGAAAGTGAGGTAGATGGGCAGCTGGCTAAGGTGTTTTTTGACTTAAATGGATGAAAAACCATTAGGTCTTCTGGGAATAAGCCTGACCAGCCATAGTGGGGTTTTACAACCTCTTATGCAGCTCTCAGACCCTAGCCAGTTCATACCTAAAATCTCTCACCTGACAGGAAAGCCAGAAGGGGTCCTATTGAGGAAGGATCTTGCAATGTGGTCTTGATGTTTTTAATGATTTGTTCACAAAAGTTTCAAAAGTTCTAGGAAAAAGGAAACACCCAAGCCTCCTGGGAATTATTAGATACCCTAAACTTATGCTGATCCAGATACCCATTGTAAATGCCACTGAAGTCCAGAGCCAAATTAGGAAATTATGAAGATCAAGTGATATAAAGGATCTTGGCCTAAAACCATCTAACAGAAGTTAGTGAGACATGGACCCATCCTGAGATAATTTCCTTAGTTCCAGAATGTGTAGTAGGAAAGAATCAACTTAATAACTGTATAAACTATACACTGAAGAGGATAATAGTAGTAAGGATCAAGTGGAAATCTCTATAACTGTCCCCATTCCATCCTATACCACCATCCACCAAGATAGTATATCAAAAGCAATACCAGACCATGAGGGAAATTACAGATTAACAGCACAAGAAAAATACGTCATCTCCTGCTTGTGAGGGAAATAAATTCTGCCTCTGTTGGGGCGGGGGCAATAACAGCAGCAAGATGGGCCAAGAAAATCAGACCTGAGACTACCGATTCACTTTCAGTAGCTAGTCAAGTTTGGAAGTTTTGATAGTGGAAGTCAGGACCATGGCCAGTTATTCTAGAAAGGGAAGAAGGTAATGCATTCACAGAAATCAGAGAGCCAATAGCAAAATGGCTGGCCTGGATCTCAGATCAAGTATGTTACTCAGTCCTGGAAGAGAGAACACTGGCAGAGATCTGAGAGGCTAACAGTTTACAGAAGTCCAGGTCAAACAGAAGCAATGAGTACAAGGGAGTCAACATGGGCCAGGAGCCATCAACAAACACAGTTTCCTGCTGTATCCGTGAGCTGAAACTCTGCCAGTTGCTCACTGGCTGGTCCACCAATATTTGGCTCAGAGACAAAAGCAGAGGGAAATTTCCGGAGAAATGGTGAAGGAACAAAGTTTCTGTAGACACATGGCATCCTTCCATGACCTAGATGAGGGGGCAAGCAATAGGGGTAACCTATAGTAAAGGGACTGACAGAAAACACATGGGTCTGGGTTTTTAATCAGCTCAAATACACTTTGGCAGGAGTCACTTTTCACAGTCAAGCTTTGGCTTGATATATGAGTGTATATACGCAGTCTACTTCTAACCATTCAAGGGAGCCAGCAAGAATGAATATAATTAAACAAGCTTAAAAGTCAGATATAAAATGGTAAGGATAATTCTATGTTAACCACATTAAGATTAGTGGAAAAAGAACTCAAACTATAGGAATAAGATGATTTTTTAAAATTTTCTCCATAAACTTGTTTTAAAATAATTATTTCATGGCTACAATTTTGCACTAAATTAGTTTAGATTAAGATTTTTCTAAAAAGAAGTTAGGCAAGCTATACTAATCTATTATCTAGACAAATACTCCCATAGTTGGTTTTACTGCCTCCACCAAAAGGCACATCCTATTACCTCTATTGGTAATACATACAAATTTCAAATCCAGTTGTTAAAAGGTAAATAAGTCTCTTTAAATGGTGAAACTTTATAATCAAAGTGATAATCAGTATGCAGTAAAATACTATACCAAAATAGTGTTTCACCTGCTTATATCCTTTCTAGAGATAGACATAGAGATAGAAGTCACTTAGGTCATGGCCAAAATGGTGCAGTGTTTTATCCTCTCTAGGACAGTGAAGATTCATATGCTTTGAAATCAGCAAATGTTTCAAAAATGTATAAGCATGTCTGGTTCTTGTCAAAAACATTTGTCAATTTAGGAAACACCTATCTGAAGTCTTCTAAAGATGAGCTAACAAAAACAGGTCCACATTTTTTTGCAGGGAAAACTCAAGCATAAGGAGCATGCAGGAACTCAGGACTTAAATGGCATATCCTTCCCCAGGGTTAGTCTCTGTTCCACTCTGTCACTCATGCTAACATAGGCTGTTCCCAAGGCTTTTCAGGGACGGTAAGTCCCCACACCAAAACATCATTAACTTAACCCTTTTTCAGAACCAACAAGTCTTTATAATAATGAAGTAAACAAAACACTTATGACTCTCCCATGAACGGGAAAATCTTTACTTTTCAAAGGGAATAAATTTAATGAATTTTGTCATCTGAGGATATCTAAAGAGAAATAAAGTCCAGAGCTTTTTGCAAACTATTTTGCACAACCCTTCAGTTATAAGAAAGTCATGTTCTAAAACACTTAAATATGGGGCGCCTGGGTGGCTCAGTGGGTTAGGCCTCTGCCTTCGGCTCAGGTCATGATCTCAGGATCCTGGGATCCAGCCCCGCATCGGGCTTTCTGCTTGGCATGAGAGCCTGCTTCCTCCTCTCTCTCTGCCGGTCTCTCTGCCTACTTGTGATTGCTGTCTCTCTCTGTCAAATAAATAAATAAAATATTTTTAAAAATAAATAAATAAAGCACTCAAATATGAGCATACCTGGAACTTCCATTGCTGTCATCTTAGATCCATGCACCTTGGTTTAAAGAGTTATTTATTCACTTTAGAGAGACACAGAGAGAGAGAGAGCTTGCAAAAACAGGGGGAGGGGCAAGGGGTGCGAGAAAATCTTAGGCAGACTCCCTGTTAAGTGGGGAGCCCAGCACCGGGCTCCATCTCGTGCCCCTGAGATCATGACCTGAGCAGAAATCAAGAGCTGGATGCTCAACCCACTGAGCCACCCAGGCACCCCATGTCCTAGCACACTTTTAAACATGCTAGATACTGTCACTTTTAAGTAAGGAGAAAAATTAATTTTTTCTATGTGTTGATCCCTGAATAAGGGCTCACACAGCATAAAAAAGTTGATTTAGATTATTCAATTCATTAAGTTCAAATTTGAAAACAGTTGAATTTCAGCAATCTATTTGAACTTTTGAATGGGTGATATTTGTCTTGAGCAGAGGTGGTTTTTTGGTGTTAAATCACTTCCGAAAAATAACTTAGCAGATTTTATTTCTTTCCATTGAAAGATTTCATTTAACTATCAAATTGACTTAGTTTTACTTCATGTCCTTAAGTCAGCCTCAAATTTAAAATATAGTTTAAACCAGTCGTATATTTACACTATTGAATACCCATATACTAAAAAGTAGGGAATTCTCCTTTAGCTAAGACTTGAACATATTTTCAATGGTGAATAAAATAACTTCAGTTAGTGAAATTACAAGATTAAGGCCAAAACCAGAATATGTTTCATAAACTATAACAAATATTGATTAAACAAGACCTTTTCAGCACTTTTGGAGGCTTGGCTAATTCATCATACACAGTTTTAAGTTTACTGTGCTTCAATCTTTTCTTCAGTCTCGTCTTCTTTTTCTTGGGATAAACGATGTAACTAATGCCAGCTTTTTTAGATGCTTCAATGAGAGAGAGAGACAGATCTCTCAAGCTCCTTCTCTCTTGCATGTTATCTAAGATGGTATCTATATTTTCTTTCTCAGGGGGTTCTTCAGTTTCATTTTGCTGAGTCGTCCAATGCTCCAAATGCTTTGCTTTCTGAAATACAATGTCTTTTATATTGCTTTGCATGTCATCCTTAATCTCTATTGGCGTTGTGGGCTCCTCCTCCTTCTTCAATTCAACTGCAGATTTTACTCTCTTATTAGCAAGGAAACAAAGATAGAAAAACTTAAAATCAATTTAGTTGCTAGATGCTTTAAACTAATTCAGTTACAATTACTATTCATGTAGTTTGGTCACTTACTGAAAATTTTAAATTGTATTCTTGATGTTTTTCAAAGTCAGCTTATAAAGTTAATAGTAGGTTGGTTAAAGCAAAGTACAATAATTTGGTTATATGCCATTTTGTTAGCTACATAAAAATAACACTATAAAGTTGATATGCATTAACTGTTTTTTATATAAACTGTTATTTTATATATTCTTAATTAAAAGAGAATGCTCTTTACATCTTCAAATAAAGTACATACTCTACTTTTACTTTTAATTTAAAAATTGGTAGAATGGGTAAAAAATATTAAAGTGCTTTATCCTATAAAACCAATTTGTAGGCCTATTTTCAAAAGCATTTTAACAACATTGAATTTCTATACAACAGTATTCAAGTATCTTCTAAAATAATTTAATACTTACAAGATTAAGAACAGAATTCCAGCCTAATATTTCTTTTATCTAATCATCAGAGAATCAACTTAACTTTTAATAATAATACCAATATGGCAATATACTAACAATTATAAATAATTTGCAATAACCATGTATTTGTATTTGAAATTCTAAAAACTCATTGTTAATAAGAGATTAGTTCCAATCCTCTGATATAGCATTTCCAGCTTATTGAGCCACTATCAATAAATTAACTGCATTTAAGTTTGTTAGTAAATAATAATTTGTTATACAAATGTTTTTTCTTTATTGTGAAGTTAGGCCCAAATTCCAAACATAACAATTTCACACAAGCTATTTGTATTCTTTAAGCTACCCTAAAGTATAATAGAAATATTGACCCCCTATAACTTACCATACTTCCCCCATCTCAAGAAACTATATGTAACTCACTATATAATTAAAATAAAGAATAGGGTTATACATAGACTATAGAATATATGTATCTATAATATAGGTATATATAAAGAAATACAGACACATATGTATGTAAGTGTGATATATGTAATCAAACTGAGGAAAACATGTGCCTGAAAAAGAAGTAGAACATAAGATACTCATATTTCCCCTTGCTGACTACATATGAATTACACAGAGAGGCCATATGCAGCTCTGTCAAACACTCGGGAAGGAACCACTGACAGAATCTATAATTATAAAGCAGAGCTACCAGAATGGGTTTGGGGTTCTTTCCCACCTTTACTAAAATATTATATAAATATTATGTAGTATTATGTAATCTAACATAATACTATATAATATTTGGGTTTGGGGTTCTTTCCCACCTTTATGTAATATTATGTAAATATTACACAATATTATATCATATTACATAATATTATATAATAAAAATATTACAAAAAACATATGTAAGTTCAAGGTATACAATGTGATGATATGATACATGTATCTATTGTGAAATGGTTACTACAATAAGGTTAGTTAACACCTCCATCCCCTCACAAAATTACTATTGTTTTTGTGTGGTGATAGCACTTGAGATCTATTCTCTTAACAACTTTCAAGTATATACAGTGTTGTTAGAGTCACCATGCTGTACATTAGAACCCCATAATTTATGGGAGTTCTAATAACTGGGAGTTATCTGGCCAACATCTAAATCCTCTCCTTTCCACTGTAGCCCCACTGTCCATTCTATGTTTCTACAAGTTCAGCTTTTTTAGATCTCTCATATAAATGAGAACAGACAGTATTTGTATTTCTCTGCTGTGTTGTATAGTGTCCTAAGGTCCGGCCATGTACTTACAAAAGATAAAATTTCCTTCTTTTTTATAGTTATATTCCGTTATTTATATGTGTGTATTTCACACACACACACACACACACACACACACACACATGCACGCACTACAAGAAAAGAGAACTGTAGCCCAATATCCCTATATATATATATACACACACATATATATGTATACACACACACATACACAATGGAATATTATTCAGCCATTTAAAAAAAGGAAATTTTGCCTTTTGCAATAACATAGATAGACCCTGAGGACATCACATTAAGTAAAATGAATAAGTTAAATAAGTCAGACTGTGAAAGACAAATACTATATGATCTCACTTACATGTGGCATCTTAAAAACAAAAACAACTTGTAGGTACAGAAAATAGATTGGTGCTTGCCAAAGGCAAGGAGTAGGTGATGGGTTAAATGGGTAATAATGGTCAAAAGGTACAAAATTCCATTATAAAAATAAATAAGTCCTGCAGGTGTGACTATACTTAAAATACTGTATTGTATATTTGAAACTTGCTAAGAGAGTAGAAGGTTCTCATCAAAAGAAAAAAAATGTGTAACTGTGTGTGGTGATAGATGTTAACTAAACTTACTTCAGTGATCATATTGCAATATATACAAATACTGAATCATTATGTTGTACACTTGAAACTAATATAATGCTATATGTCAATTATGGGCCAATAAAAAAGTCTTAAGGATAGTGTGATTGTACAGGGATATAAAACAGAGGAATCAAAAGGTCACTAAGAAAAGAGAATGTCAGAAATGACATAGGAAGCAGGCTAACGTGAAGCAGGTTAAAAGCAAGTTACAAGCAAGTAAAAAAGAATTAAAAAGATTTAGATTTCAGACAGAAAAAAAAAAAAGCTGGAAGCTAGTTGTCAATGCCATGGAAGGTAAGAACCAGCTTCTTCAAAAAGCCTGAGGATTATCGGTGCAGAGGAAAGTACATTGCATTTAGTAAGGGGGGTGTGGGTCGAAGTTCTAGTTCTGCCATTTATTACCTTCTGACCTTTGCTTTTTCACACATAAAACAAGGATAATATCTGTCTTGCCTTCCTTCTCTCAGAATGTAGTGAAGCTCAAGGCCAGACTGGAATAGTGTCCATGAAAGTGCTTTGAAATTGTGAGCCCAATACAAATGTAGGTCGATATTATAATGACTTGGCTTATACCAGGTAAAGTCAAACTATGAACATGAGATACTCCCAAGAGCTGCCACCAATCTCAAATCGGCACCACCAAACCAGTTTTACAGGAGCTACCAAATACACACTTGAACCCAAACTTTTCATCAATTCTAAATGAATCAACTGACTACATTACTTCAGGAAAGCAAACAAACAAACAAAAAAAACCATCATTAGTGATTATTACTAGAAATATAGACATTTCTCTTGAACAATAAAAACTAAGAATTATCATACCTTTAACTGTGGCAATGGTGTACCAAAACATTTTTGGACATTTTCAAATGATGCAGATTTTCTTAGGAAAAAAACCTGAAATAATCAAATGATAAAAATTCATTGACTATAGATACTATTTGGTAAAGTAAAATATCATATGACAATCGACTAATGATAACTACTTAGGTAAGTTAACGAAATGCAGAATACTAATTAAAATATACATTCCAATTGATTTTTGAAGTCACTGACTTCACAGAGAGGAGCAGAACTGAAAATCTGTCAATTAACTTAGAAAACTGTATAATAATAGAAATTATCTTATTTTTTAAAATTCAACTTGATACAACAAAACTTACCAAAGTGTTCTGGTTGGTGCAAGTAGCACAGGTATGTACAAATCTGCCATGAATATGCTGACCCATGAATCTCCTTAGTACTGAGGCTGCACTAGTGGGACATGAAGCAGCTACTGTCCTCTGAACAGTCACCTCTAATTATGAGCAACCTCAACATTTTACTCCACCAGACCATACAATACCATCACTTATCATGAGAGCTATTATACTGAAAGAGCTGGGAAATACTACTTTACTAGATAGTGTGGAAAGTACAGGGGAAAAAATTGACATGTTCGATGTCCTCAACCAATATAATGGTGGAAACAGAAAGAAAAGAAATAACTGTAATCCAAAGGTGTGACACTGACTAAAGATGGCATGAATGGATCCAGTGTGAAGAGAACATAGCGGAGGGAGAAATCAACTCGCAATGGGATGGGACCTCAATAGACTGACAGGAAGAGGTAGCACAAGGCTTGCCTGTGAACGGTAGCAACAGAGACAGAGATAGAGCTGAGAATGGGCCAAGGAAACAGCCTAAACAAGCCCAGAGAAATATCAAAAGGCAGGGGGTTTTAGTCTCCAAAGACTTGGGTGCAGGCAGAGTACAGAGTATGTGGAGGTGCCCCCAAAGCAGAATATAATGGGAGGTAAGATAGAAAGTATAGTTGAAGCCAGGTTACGAGGCTCAATGAAGCACTTGATTTATTTGGTAGGTGGAGTTACTCAGTTTGAGACATGAGTGACATAATTATGCCTGTGTTTTAAGAATATAGTAGAAGGCAGTAGGAGGAAGGATTGGAAGAAGCAGCTACTAAAAATGAGAATATGTGACAGGCAGGTGTGAGTAGTGTTACTACAATAGTCCAGAAAGTATGAATGGCATTCCAAACTAGAAAGGGACATTCATTGGTTCAGTAATTTTTTTATACAATGGTTAATGCTTTAGGTGATATGGATAAAACAGAGATGAAGAGTGCTATGATGCCAGGCTGGTGAGGAATAAAAAAGATGAAACACACATAAGGAAAATACTTAGTAAGTAAAAAAGTGGTCTATATTAATTAGAAACATTATCCCCTCCAAAAAAAAGTATCACCTAACTGTATGGGGGATAAAGGAGGGGCAGAGACATCTTTTTAACCTAGTTAACTGACTAGAATAGTATTTGATTTGTCCCATGGCACTAAGACTGTGCCGTTCAGCATCCCAAGATATCATCAAGGGGAGCAGAGGTCTGAAGGCACTAATGAAAGAAAAATAAAACTGTTTCTTGTTTGTCTCCCATGACGTTCAAGACACTTATTATGTATACACAGTTATGTATACTTTATACTTTTCTTCTTCTCTCAATTTCTCTCAATCACTATCTCTTTTCTCTCCAATTATGTTTATTACTTAATTAGCTTACTTGATTACACTACAAAGATAACTATGTCATGAGCATGAGTCTAATCACCACCTAGAACATTCAGTTTTACTTTTTCATGGCCAACACCAATCATTTGGGTCTAAACATTCACAGACATGTTTCTTGAATCATATAAGACCTAGGCAAAGTGCAAGATGAGAAATTTTCAAAATTTTAAGAAAATCAGATATTCTGCTATTACTTAGTAAATAACTTCTTCTAAGCATCACAAAGACAACAAACATACTTGAAACAGAGGATATGTCCTCAGCAAAGATACCAGTAGTGAATGTTTTGAGGCATTTCCTTAAAGAATACCAAGAAATAATTTCCAGAAGTACTAGAAATAATATATCTGAGCTATTGGCAGATAAAGCAATCAACCCACAATTTAGAATAAAAATTGTACATACCCTAGTACTTCTGCTATGCTGATTTAAAATAATGACACTTTCCTTGCTTTCAGCTGAAAATCTCTCAGTTAAAATTCTGCTTGTTTGAATACTCTGTAATAAAAAGATAACAGTTTTAAATTATACTTTTAAAAGCTTATGATCATTGTTAATTCATAGTACCTTTATTACCAAAAGAGAAATGTATGGAAAAAGTAGAAGTATAGACAACACTTACCAGAGATACATCAAAAGTTCAGCTCTAATAGGCTTAGTATTTAGCCCAAACCCACAATTTGGTTTTCATGTTGGCCATTAGCCAAATAGATACTTCTACCTTACTTCTATCACTAATCTTAGAAGCAATCAATTATACCATGATCTCATAGCTTAGCCTTGAATCTATTTAGTATATCAATATCAGAATTATGAAGAAGACTTATTTGGATTCATTGTCAATATAGGACTATTTACTGTCAAATACAGGTAATCATTCTAAATTTATATTGGAATGAAAATCTCACTAAATGTTTATAATTCAAACTCTTTCCACCAATTAAGTTATATATGTATATTTATTGTTGTAAGGGTGAACTGCTGCAATCATTACAATTATTTTTTTTTAATATTTTTGTTTATTTATTTATTTGACAGAGAGAGAGGTCACAAGTAGGCAGAGAGGCAGGCAGAGAGAGAGGGAGAAACAGGCTCCCCACTGAGCAGAGAGCCTAACGCGGGGCTCGATCCCAGGACCCTGAGATCATGACCTGAGCCGAAGGCAGAGGCTTAAACCACTGAGCCACCCAGGTGCCCCCATTACAATTATTATTAAATGTGTTATCCTTCTATCTTACAATCAGTGACTTGGATATATAGAAACAACTAGAAGATTTAAGTTTGACATCCTGGTGTATTTATGATGAATTAAATCATGCTGCTACCTTGCTTAAATGTTTAGGTCTCAAACAAATAACATTTCAAATTAAAAAAATATTTATTTTTTTTAAAGATTTTATTTATTTATTTGACAGAGAGAGAGATCACAAGTAGGCAGAGAGGCAGGCAGAGAGAAAGGAGGAAGCAAGCTCCCTGCAGAGCAGAGAGCCCAATGCGGGGCTCAATCCCAGGACCCTGAGATCATGACCTGAGCCGAAGGCAGCGGCTTAATCCACTGAGCCACCCAGGCGCCCCACTTTTGTGGAGCATAACAAATAACATGGAGGACATGGGGAGATGGAGAGGAGAGGGAGTTGAGGAAAACTGGAAGGGGAGATGAACCATGAGAGACTATGGACTCTGAAAAACAACCAGAGGGTTTTGAAGGGGCGGGGTGGGGGGGAGGTTTGAGGAACCAGGTGGTGGGTAATAGGAGGGCACGTACTGCATGGAGCACTGGGTGTGGTGCAAAAACAATGAACACTGTTATGCTGTAAATAAACAAATAAAAAATATATATATTTATTTAGTAGGAAATTACTTTTAAAAAATAGCATGAAATTATCATTTGAGAATGGAACAGATATGAAAAAGGCTGTGGGTAATTTAGGAATCACCAGCATTGATTTTTATTCATGTTCTATTATATTTTTATAATGTAGCTATAGCGCAGTGTAAGGTAAGAGAACCATTAAACAAAGCAGAAGGATACTTGGTCACCATTATTCTTCAAAGATAAACTACGTGACTCACAAGAGATTTTGGAACTATTTTCATATGTTTACACAAAATATTCAAATATGACAGAAAAACAACTATTGTATATTTTAGGAAATGCTTTTAACAATAAGAAGGACAAAAGCCTTAATATTGTATTTTGCAGATATCAAAACAGCAAAATTTACTAATAATCAGTGGTCACTTTTTTTCTTTTAGTTGCTTTCTTTTTTTAGAGAGAGAGAGAGAGAGATGGAGAGGGGTATAGGGAAAGGGAGAGAGAGTCTCAAGCAGACTTCATGCCCAGGGCAGAGCCCATCGTGAGTCTCAGTCTCACAACCCTGAAATCATGACCTGAGCTGAAATCAAGAATCAAATGGTTAGGGGTGCCTGGGTGGCTCAGTGGATTAAGTCTCTGCCTTCAGCTCAGGTCATGGTCTCAAGGTCCTGGAATCGAGCCCCACATCAGGCTCTCTGCTCAACCAGGAACCTGCTTCCCCTTCTCTCTCTGCCTGCCTCTCTGCCTACTTGTGATCCCTCTCTCTGTCAAATAAATAAATAAAATCTTTAAAAGAATTATTTAAAGAATCAAATGCTTAAATGACTGAGCCCCCCAGGTGCCCCAATGGTTGCTTTTTCAAAAAAGAACATGGTTCATATGGAACCATATCTTGGAACCTACCAAGACATTGACCAAACCAATGTGTCTTGAGAGAGAAACTATTGCTTATATGATATTTGATGTAAAAATCCTCCTGCTCTACTCCAGAGATATTGCAAAAACTGGTATTCACCCAATGAAAGTTGGGATACAGGTAGAAATGGAACCAGTTTTGCTACTTTAAAAGCTGATTATGACTCTGCTTCTAATTATGGCAGACTAAGTATTTCTATTGAAGAAAACTAAGAAATCTACTTATACTACAAAAAATACAATCTTCAAAGCATCAAAAAGTTAACATGATGATGAAGAGATACTAAAGAGATACTAAACCAAAATCTAAGAAAATTCAAGAACCTGGAAAAGTAAGCCCAGTATTCAAGATGCTTTTGTTCTCATATTTACCAAAGCAACTGCAAGTCTGAGATGCAGACTGACTTCTTGGGGCAAAGGTGAGAGAAATTGAAGCCCAGAACCTACCTAAGGTATGGAGACTGATTTACTTATATATATTTACATATATGTAATATATTGTGTAATATTGTACATATAAAAAATATGCAAGTATCCAAGGCTACAGGGATGCTACACCCCCAGATTACGAGTGAATAGAAGTAGGCATGCCTTGCTGGCTTAGTCAGTAGAGCATGTGACTTGTGACCTCAAGAGATCAAGTCCTGAGCTCAAGCCCCATGTTGCCATGTTGGATGTGGAGCAAATCTCTAAAAAAAAAAAAAAAAAAAAAAAAAAAGTGAGTGAGTGGAAGTAAACCAAACTTTGTGTAGACTTTCAGCCTGTGTTCCATCACAAGGGTGGCCAAAGAAACTCAAGCTTCAACCTTTGACTAAGACTGTTTCTGAATGCTAAAAATTTCTCTGAAGAAAGAAATTGTCATTCTTGTTCTCAAATGTCTTCTAAAAATAATGTTTTAAATATAATAATAAACATTTAAAGACAGGTACATAAAGAAATAAAATGCCAGAACAAAACAGATTTGGAGAAAAAATTAGTATTCTAAAAAGAAAAACACAAAACTTAATTTAAAAATACAGTAAACAAGTTTAACAGTAGCTTAGA
The DNA here is from genome assembly GCF_922984935.1 of Meles meles. Lineage (NCBI taxonomy): Eukaryota > Metazoa > Chordata > Mammalia > Carnivora > Mustelidae > Meles > Meles meles. The sequence continues at coordinate 91,097,423 of NC_060071.1, read as the reverse complement.
CACAAATGAAGAAAGAATTAATTGACTTGAACTATAAGATAGATCAGAAGGGAAATTATTCAGAATCCAGCTTCAAGAGGAAAAAGGTAGCTATAGATTAAAGTCCCAAAAAATGAAAGAGAGAATGAGCAGAGGCAACATTTGAAGAGATGATTAAAAATTTTCCATAGCTGATGAAAGACATCCAATCACATATTCGAAAATCCCAATGACTCCAAAGCATAAATTAAAAAAAAAAAATCTTCTGTTAGCCACATCATAATGAAACTAGAGAAGAAAAGAGAAAAACTTAAAAGTAGCCAGTTTGGGAGGAAGAAAGGAATCTACTATCCTTGAAAAAAATTCATATTTAAGACTTACTTCCCAGGGGCACCTGGGTGGCTCAGTGGGTTAAAGCCTCTGCATTTCGCTCAGGTCATGATCCCAGGGTCCTGGGATCGAGCCCTGAATCAGGCTCTCTGCTCAGTGGGGAGCCTTCTTCCCTCCCCTTCTCTGCCTGCCTCTCTGCCTGCTTGTGATCTCTGTCTGTCAAATAAATAAATAAAATCTTCTAAAAATTAAAAAAAAAAAAGACTACTTCCCAACAGCAACAGTGGGTGGTGGAGAATATTAAAATATCATTAATATGCTAAAATAAACTATCTGTAATATACATCATACCCAGGTATAATCTCTCTCAAGAATGAGCTAATATAAAGACATTTGAAACAGGGGGGAAAAAAACAATATTTTCATTAATTGCAGACTTCCCACTTCCCTTAAAACAAATTCTAAAGTATATGTTTCAGGCAAAAAATAAAATGATTTCGGACAACACTCTGAAATGCTAGGGGAAAAAAAAAGAAAAGAAAAAAAGAAAGGGATAAGCATATGGGTAAAAATAAAAGAAATATTATATAAAATGATAACAACAATGTATTGAGGGTTTTAAAAGGTGAAGATCTGAAAATATAATGAAGTAAAAACATATCAAGTCAAGAAGGGGTAAATGGAATTGAAAGGTTTTAAAGTCATGTATTTTCCTGGAAGAGTGCAAAGGTATTGATTAACACAAGATTATAAGTTAAAGATGTCTATTCAGGAAAACCACCATAAGAATAAGAAATAGTATATATACTTCTAAAATAGGGATAATAAAAGATAATTTATCAAAATAGTTGAAAAAGTAAAAATAAAACCAGAGTATATTATATTTAGACCACAGATTTTTTTTTAAAAAGGAACAACAAAAGATAAATTAAGAAAAGGAATAAAAGAAGAAAATAAACAAAGGCAGTGTCAATAAAAAAACATGAATAATATGTCAAGATAAAAATAATAAAATGCCAGTAATCACAATATATATAAACATGGTAAATTTACCTTTAGCACATAGGGCACTCAAACCTTTGTATCTGCATACCATTTCCCATTCAAAGGAAATTTTGAACAAAGGATTCTTTGAACAAAGGTCTGATTCCAGTTGGGATGCATGAAAAGTGTCCTGGGCCATCTTTTTATGCCAGAAAGTCCTTTTGGATCCTTTTCCCCTAGACATTAGGTATGAATAACCACCAGCACTGACTTACTTTTGGACCCTCTTTCTAATGTGTTACTCCATCACCACCAGCTGTAACCAGTCCCAATTAGAAACCAATTTTAGCCCTGCTACAATTCTTATTTCTATTCAGAAACTTCTGCCTACTCTCAATTCCCTGTACTCACATTTTCTAAATGCAAACAGAGAAAAATACATGCTTCTACTTTATAAACATAGGGTTTGGAAAATATTGCACTCTTTACAGTATAATGAATAATATGCATATTACTCATATTGCCCCCCAGCTGGGCCATTTCCATTAGAAGATACTACCAGTGGAGGCTACAGAGAGAGGGAGTGGTAGGAAACCTTCAAACCATGATGTAGTCTGACACCTGTGAAAGGGGAAGATAGAGGAAGGAGTGAGAAGGAAGAACTTCAGGTCACAAAGCAGTTCTGAGATTCAGCCAGGCAGATGGAAAGTTCCTGAGCCAAAGACTCCTATTGAAATAATCCCACATCAAGGAGATAAGGGTCACCTCTAGCAAACCCCCTTGTGCTCACTCACCGGCTAGGAGAAGTCCGGAGGGAAAATGACCTTAGAGTGAATGCAGCTGGAGGTTGGCAGTCAAGTATGCTTATGTCAACAGATTCTTGGAGGAGATGGGAGCATCACATTTGCATGGATGCCATACCTACTTCTGCAAATTAATATTCACCAATCTTACACTACGGCAATCTTTTATATACTTTACGTTATGAACATTTTCATTTTAACCCACCACATATTTTCCCTCAAAAAACATTATCTTCTTAAATAAATAAAAGGTTTAAGCTATACTTAAGTAAAGGAAATGCAAGTATACACAACAATCGTTCAAGACTTAAATTACACATGTACTTTCACCAAGAATTCTAAATAGAAAAATATACATATGTATACAAAGATATATGTGCAAGTATGGTTTGTGGGAAGGTTGTCTTTGTTTTGTTTTTTGTTTGTTTTTTATGATGCAGCCTTAGCTGAGATCCTAACTAAAACCACAGGAGAGATACTGAGCCAGAACCTCCCAGTTAGTCTAGAAACTGTGGATTCCAGATCCTCAGAAACTGTTGTGAGATAATAATAGTTTGTTGTTTTAAACTGCTAAATTTGGGGATAATTTGATTTGCAGCAATGAATAGTTAATATAACTTTTAAAACTGGGTTAGTGGCTTTTAGCACCAGGAAGAGGTAAGGAAAAAGGGTAACAGAACAAATGGGAAAAAGGGGACTTTTTTAAAATGGGGACATAATTAGTACCTCTCTAGGTTCATAGGCAGTCAAATGAGATAATACACGTGAAGTGGCTGGCACAGTGTCTGGCTCATAGTAAATACTCAATAAATGAGAATCGAAGTATGTTTTAAGCAAAAAACTCAAGAGGCAGAATAATATATATTATATTATTCTACACATGTAAAAATATTAATTTCCCCACACTTGCATTACATGAATGAAAAAAAATGTCAAAGGGTACACACACTGCACTTAATATTAGTAAACTTCAGAGAGAAGAGAACTGGGAAGGGACAGCATTCAAGGGAGGGAGAGCTCTCTGTGTCATGTGCAGCTTTATCATTTGAATTTTTTCTACATTTAAGTGTTCATATATTACTTGTACAAGTTCTTAAGTAATTTTAATTGGCGTTGTTACTCAGAACAGCAAAAGTGATAATATTGCTAAAGAAAATAATGGTGGTTTAACAAGAGGGAGAATATAAATAAAATTTTAAAAGATAGAAACCACAAATTAGTAAAAATAATAATAAGTTGTAGTAGTAGTAGCAGTAGTAGTAATAGTAGTAGTAGACCAAATTAACCATATATCACTTACACGGCTCTTCTGAAACTAAACAAAAACAAAGAAAAACAGCAAAGGATTATAATGAAAATATTCCTGAATACAAACAGAAAAGAACACAAGGCTAGCCATATTACAGTAGAATTCCAGCATTAAAAAACCAAAGTTGATAGCCCCCTCCCCCTCTCCCAATCGGGGCTATGGACATTGGGGAGGGTAAGTACTATCGTGAGTGCTGTGAAGTGTGTAAACCTGGCGATTCACAGACCTGTACCCCTGGGGATAAAAATACATTATATGTTTATTAAAAAAAAAAAAAAAATTTGGAAGGGGAGGCGAACCATAAGAGACTATGGACTCTGAAAAACAACCTGAGGGTTTTGAAGGGTCAGGGGTGGGAGGTTGGAGGAACAGGTGGTGGGTAATGGGGAGGGCACGTTTTGCATGGAGCACTGGGTGTTGTGCAAAAAGAATGAATACTGTTACGTTGAAAAAATAAATAAAATGGAAAAAAAAAAAAACCAAAGTTGAAAAACAAAACAAAACCAAAGTTGGTCATATAAAATTGATGAGACAGAATTCATAAAAAAGGTAAAACATTGTTAAATTCATAATAAGGATAAAACAGCTTCTGATCACATAAAAGAACTACTGGTAACATGTGAAGATATAGGTAAGACACAACTGCTGAAAATTCCCAACAGTGTCTTTTATTTTTATTTTTTTAAGTTTATTTATTTTTTAGTAACCTCTATATCCAACACAGAGCTTAAACGCACAACTCCAAGGACAAGAGTTGCATCATTTTCTAACTGAGCCAGCCAGGTGTCCCTACAGACACAGGGTTTTATAGAGCAAACAAAAGATGAAGAGAGCAAGATGGCGGAGGAGTAGCAAACTGAAATGACATCCGATCCCAGGAGTTCAGCTAGATAGTTATCAAACCATTTCGAACACCTACATACTCAACAGGAGATAGAAGAGAAAAAGAGCAGCAATTCTAGGAACAAAAAATCTACCACTTCCTGAAATGTAGGCCATGCAGAGAAGTGAATCTGAAGCCACCGGAAGACAGACTGGGTGGGGGAGATGGGTGGCGGTGTCCGGCAAGCAGCAGAGCAATGGAGCACAAAATCAGAACTTTCAGAAGTCTGCTCCACTGAGGGACATAACTCCAGAGGCTAAATGGGGGTGGAGCCCTCGCGGGGACATTGTGGTTTCACGTCCCGCAGGGTCACAGAAAGATTGGGGGAGTCTGAGTGTGGCAGAGCTGTCAGGTATCGGAGCAGGGAAGCTGACTGAAGAGACAGAGCTGAGGCATGAGCTTTCAGATTGGGGTTACCTTAAACCATGATCCAAGGCACAGTATGGTCCCTGCTCTTTGGAGGAGGGTAAAACAGGTGATGGGGATTAAAGAGTATATTTATTATGATGACCACTGAGTAATGTATAGAATTGTTAAATCACTATATTGTACACTTGAAACCAATATAACATTGTATGTTAACTATACTGGAATTAAAATATGAAATAAAACAAAAAACACTGAACAACCCAAAAACTAGAAAAGAAAAATGCTTTTTTTTCAATGAGTTAAGCATAAATTATTTCAATATTCTTCTGTACATATGTTTGCAAACATTTACATTATAATGAAGGAAGATATACCTGAAAGCATATTATACTCAGTGTAGTTTCAATAAGCTAAGCACAGGATTTTTTTTTAAGTTTTTATTTAAATTCTAGTTAGTTAACATACAGTGTAGTATTGTAGAAAAGAAAAAATTCTAATTGTCAACCAATTACCTTCGCAAATGGTTCAAATGTTCCACTGAGTTGTTCCAAATTTTCTAGATTATTTCTATGCTATATTAATTTCAGAATATTTTTAAAAAATGAAATGCTACCCAATTAACTTTTTGAAGCAAGAATAAGCCTAATAGGAGGGTCCAGTGAAGAAAAAAAATGATATTACATACATATTTCACCATGAATATATATTAAAAATAAAATATTGCCTAAAAGAAATCAACATAATATTTAAGCATAATACACCATTACCAAGTAATCTAAAAAATGTAAAGATGTTTCAGTATTAACATTCAGAACAGGTCAAATATGAATGTGATTCCATCCATGCCTTGGTTGCAAGGAAGGTAAGAGGTAAATTGATTTTCCATTTCAAGCGACAGCATATATAGACAGAAATTTTTAATTTAATTTTACCTTTGACTCCATTACACTATTACCTTTCTCATATTCTCCCTGTGACTTCCTCAACTACCTGTTTTATTGTTTTCTAATATGAGTTTTAGTAAACTGCCTTAAATCTCATGCATATAAATAACCCTAAGTACCATTAAAAGATTATGCACAATAATGTTCATCACAGAACTGTTTTAAAAGGAAAAAAATAAAAAGGAAAAAGAAAGAGGGGTGAGAAAAGAAGGAAAAGGATGAAAAAATTTTTAACCATAAAAGAAAATGGCCCAAAAAAGCAGGCCGAAATCGTCTTGCAGAAATTCTTCACCAATAAAAGTTCACCAACGAACGTGGTTTTCGTCTCTTGATTTTTCTAAGTTTTAAAATAATCACTATAACATAAAATGAGAGAAAACACTGCTTAAGGAAGGAAGAAAAAACAGTGATAATCATATTGGGTGATGTTAAGCCTTTTTTAACATTAAATTAACTAAAAGTTCACTTTAAAAACTAATGACATGAAGATCTTATATATCTTGGAACTTCAGTCAAATAAAATATCTTTTCAAAAAGAAAACAGAACAATCTTCTTGACTGGCTAAAGTAATATGGATAAATATAATACTATAGTATCATCTAGTCATTCTTAATTATGCCAATAGTTGTCTGACAATTTCCATAAAACTATCCAGTAAAATTTAATGTCATGATCAATTACACCATTTAATTATTAATCAACAACAATGAAAAGTCATTCTGCAGGTTACCTCATATTCTGGATATAGAGTTTCCTTCATAACAGATACTGGCACAGAGAATTTGGGTGAAGTTAGACTCCAAAACAACTTCGTACATCCTGGATAAGCAGACACCTTTGAAAATAAAATAAGTCTATTAGAAACTAACAAACAGTCTGTAGTTTAAGAACCCAAACTTCTATTAAAAGTATTTCTAGTGGCCCAGATAGTGAGTTGATTTGTTCCACAACCTCTGAAATTCTGGGAAAGACAACTTTTCGTACCCACTGGATTAACAGAAATGTCAAGTTGGCAATTCCAATTTATGCTGAGAATGTGGAGAAACTACTAGAACCACACTGGAGGAAAGCTGGCCATTCCTAGGAAAATAGAAAATGTGCATGCCATACGAACCAGTAACTTCACTTCCAGTTATATATTCTAAGAAAATTCTTATACATTTGCATGAAGAGACACGTACAAAAATATTAATATAGGGGCATCTGGGTGGCTCAGTGGTCTAAGCCTCTGCCTTTGGCTCAGGTCGTGATCTCAGGGTCCTGGGATCAAGCCCCGCATCAGGCTCTTTACTCAGTGGGGAACCTGCTTCCCCCTCTCTCTCTGCCTGCCTCTCTGCCACTTGTGATCTCTGTCTGTCAAATGAATAAATAAAATCTTTAAAAATATATTAACATAGCTATGAAATATCAAAAAACAAAGCCTAATCTAAATGTCCATTAATAGAAAAACAAATGAATAAAATATGACATAGTCATATAACTAATACTATAGGGCTATTCAAGCCCCCATATTACAAACCATAGGTGGATCTTAGAAGCCTAGTATTGACAGTATAACAAGCAGTTTTTAAAAGATGGAAACAAAATAGTGTCCCTTATATAAATATCTCTAGAACACACAGAAGTATAGTATTTATTGTTTAGTATCACAAATATAAAAGTATTATCTATTAAAGTATATCTATTATCTATTAAAGTATAAAATCTTGGATGAGAAAGACCAGAATTATAACAGTAACTGCCCTTAAGTAAGGAGGAAGAGAAAAAGAATCAGAAAAAAGTACAAAAGGACTTATTTTTTAAGTTTACTTTAAAAATCTAAAACACGTATGACAAAAAGTTAGCATCAATTCTTGGTGAAGTGTCCCCAAGTGTACGTTAGTTGGTTTCTATAATTGTTTGTTTATTCAAACTTTTTCAAAATAAAACTTAAGCAGGCATAGGTGAATTTTTAGGGAGGTGGAATTATTCGATATGACACTTGAATTGTGGCTATATAACATGCATTTATCAAAACTTACTGAACTTTAGAGCACAAAGAGAGAAACTTTATTATGTATGTAAATTTTTAAAAATCATTTAGGAAATCAAGAGGAATCCCAGGGTAGAATGCAGAATATAACAACACAATCTAACTGTATTAGAAATGTATGAAACAACCTCACTGAAGGGGTTGGGGGGAGAGTTTGACCTTAGTAGCTTTGGAAATGAATATACTTTACAAGAGTAAAGGCAAAAGAAATTGTACATAACACTGAATTTAGTTGTGAAATTGTATCTCACAGAAATATGGGTTAATAATTCTGATACTTCTCTACTGGAATTGAACAGTTAAGTAAATAGATGGAAGACAGTAGAAGCCAGGGTTATCGCTGTTGGATTGGGAGTTTAAAGAAAAGCAAGGGAGGAGGTTGGAATGATCATGTGGTAATGGATTAGAGTTGAAGACATCAGTATAAACTCTTACTTAGCTTAATTTAGACACAGATGGTTACATATAGAAATATTTACAGGAGTTAATATACCAAACATATTTCCTTGCTGTGTCAGCTGAGAAGGCCTGGTACCAACAAGCACACCTAATGCCTAGATCTTCGTTTCTGATCACATTGGCCAATAAAGGCAACTAGGGTTTCTTATATAAATGGCTGAGTCTATGGACTAGGGCAGGAAATATATAAGATGAGCCTGTTTTTTTGTTTATTTTTGTTTTGGGTTAGTTGTTAGTTATTATTAACTAAGGTCCATACTTCATTCAGATTTCTTTAGTTTTTATATAATGTCCGGTTGTCTGGTTAATTTGTCCACCATAGGAATTCAAAATTAGGTTTCCATCTCATTTGTCCTCTGTTTTGCTGGGCACGCTGTATCACTTTATGCTGTATAGACCTAGAGCCACAAAGTCATTGCTAAGAAGATGAATAAAACCCTCCAAAATCAGCTGACGGCTCTTCTTCCAAAGATCACACAGAAATTAAGAAGATTTCAGGCATTCAAATGATAGGACATACACAATACAGTAACTCCTTCCATGTAGTAGATAGACGTCCAACAGCATAAGCCTCCAGAATAAAACGATTCTCCTAAAGTAAGCAAGATACAACCCTCCAAGTGGGAAGAGAGGAAAATGTTTCACTAAGCAAACAGCAACTTCGTTATCAAGGAAAACATAGGTGCACCTTCAGGAGAGAATTTATCAAATTAAACCAGTGAAAAAACACTCATCATGGTAAACTGATTTCTTTTGCCATGCTCAGAACTTTCTAAGAGAAGAACTAGGAAAATGGTTAAAAATGATGGGTTGGTAGCCACCAGTACTTAAAAGGAGCATAGATAATACAGAGAAAATTGAATTACTATTAAGCAACCAGCTTGACTTAGTATAATAGCACCTGCACAACCCCTATGGGTACTATGTATATTACAATCTAATACAATAATATCGTATTTTCCTGACTTTTCCAAAGTCGGGAAATTCTGTTCGCTAAGGGAGAGAGACATAATTCCTTAGTTCCTAGGGGCAAATTAAGCTTCATATAAGTGAAACATAAGGATGAACAAGACTTTTCAAAATGTGGTCTGAGACTCTAAAGAGCTGAAAACCTTTTCAAGGGTCCTTCCAAACTTTTTCAATACCTTTCCACACCTGAAAACTATTCACTCAATAATATTTAGAGGCTACTTGCCTTTCCTCTGCATTGAAATTTGCAGTGATAATGAAAAATACTAATAATAATAATAATAATTGGGCAAAACTGATGGCAGCTCAGCATGAATCAAGGCAGCTGCACCTTAAAAGTGCCCACCAGAAAGGAGGAAAAATATTAATTTTATTATATCTCAACTTTTTTAAAAAAGATTTTTATTTATTTATTTGACAGACAGAAATCACAAGTAGGCAGAGAGGTAGGCAGAGAAAGAGACAGAGGGCATGGAGCACTGGGTGTGGTGCAAAAACAATGAACACTGTTACGCTGAAAATAAACAAATAAAAATTAAAAATTAAAAAAGAAAGAAAGAAAGAAAGAGACAGAGGGAGAAGCAGGCTCCTTGCTAAGCAGAGAGCCCGATGTGGGGCTTGATCCCAGGACCCTGAGATCATGACCCCAGCCGAAGGCAGAGGCTTAACCCACTGAACCACCCAGGCGCCCATATCTCAACTTTTAAACACATCTTTTTTTTTAAGTACACATCAATGCGACTGAATGAGAAATACACATGAAGTGCTCCTGCGGCCACAGTGAAGGTGGATGCTGGTTGTGAGGAAAAACACATGTGCTATTGTTAGCGTTGTGAACTGAACTAGCCACCATTTTCATCTGAAGGACAACCATCAAACTGTTCATTCAGATTTCAGTACATGGCAAACATTTTCTTGAAAATGAATGAAGCAATTGTGGCATTTCAAATAAAACCATTAAGAGTAGGTGTGCCAATGAAAAAATTTGAGCTTTTAGCAAAAAAGAAAATTCTGGGAAATGTGTGTCTCTCACCATATAGAAGGAGTCTCTCACCATGAGTCTCACTTCCAAGTGTGTAGGAGTGTTGACAACACTGACTCCATTGTTGGCTCTCTGTCTTGTTCATGCCCATGCAAAGACCTCCCTCGGTGCCTCATGTTCCAGGACCCATGGAGGTTAATGTATACCCTGACAGGAATGTGAGAAGGCTTATTTTGATCTCAGTGCAGAAAGCGCTCCACTTTGAATAACTGGTTGAGATGACTGGTGCACAAATGGCATCCCTTGAGATGGCATCCCTTGAGATACCCTTTGATCTCACCTCCATGTGCCTCGCTCTATAAAAGTTAGGGATTAAGGTCCAGATTGGACAGAGATTACCTGCATCATACCTGAATCATTTGTGCCCCCAATCTCCCCTTGTCAATAAGTTACCCTGAATAAACTCTGTGAATAGTATGGAGTGGTTTGCTTCATTTTTCAGGCTCAAAGTGCCTCCTAAGTCTGGAGGATACTTTACTGTCCCTCCTCCACCTTCTAACACAATGCTAAAACCTTTTTCTGGTAATATTAAAAATAGATATTTTGATATTGTATAGTGAAATGTATAAACACTTATGAACCACATAACTTGAATAAAAAACTGATGCACAATGTTACAAATCATAAATGGATTAAAAAATCCACTCAAAGTATGAAACAATAGATTTTCTTTCTATTGACGTATAATGTATTATTTACTTCAGGGGTACAAGTCTGTGATTCATCAGTCTTACACAATTCACAGCACTTACCATATCACATACCCTCCCCAACATCCATCACCCCAGTACCCCATCCATCGCACTCCCACTCCCCTCCAACAACCCTCAGTTTGTGTCCTGAGATTAAGAGTCTCTTATAGTTTGTCTCCCTCTCTGGTTTCGTCTTGTTTAATTTTTCCCTCCCTTCTCCTATGATCCTCTGTCTTGTTTCTTTAATTCCTCATATCAGTGAGATCATATGATAATTGTCTTTCTCTGATTGACTTACTTCGCTCAGCATAATACCCTCTAGTTCCATCCACGTCATTGCAAATGGCAAGATTTCAGGTTTTTTGATGGTTGCATGATCCACTGTATGTATGTATGTGTATATATATATATATATATAACACTTCTTTATCCATTCATCTGTTGATGGACATCTAGGTTCTTTCCATACTTTGGCTATTGTGGACATTGCTGCTATAAACATTCAGGTGCATGTGGCCCGTCGGATCCCTACGCTTGAATCTTTAGGGCGAATACCTAGTCATGCAACTGCGGTCATAGGGCAGTTCTATTTTCAACTTTTTGAGAAACCTCCATGCTCTTTTCCATGTGACTGCTCCAGCTTGCATTCCCAACAACAGTGTAGGAGGGTTCCCATTTCTCCACATCCTCACCAACACCTGTCATTTTCTACCTTGTTAATTTTAGCCATTCTGACTGGTCTGAGGCAGTATCTCATTTCGGTTTTGATTTGTATGTCCCTGATGCCAAATGATGTGGAGGACTTTTTCATGTGTCTGTTGACCATTTGGATGTCTTCTTTGCAGAAATGTCTGCTCATGTCCTCTGCTCATTTCTTGATTGGATTATTTATTCTTTGTGTGTTGAATTTGATAACTTCTTTTTTTCTTTATTTCTTTATTTTCAGCATAACAGTGTTCATTGTTTTTGCACCACACCCAGTGCTCCATGCAGTACGTGCCCTCCCTATTACCCACCACCTGGTTCCTCAACCTCCCACCCCCCCATCCCTTCAAAACCCTCTGGTTGTTTTTCAGAGTCCATAGTCTCTCATGGTTCATCTCCCCTTCCAGTTTCCCTCAACTCCCTCTCCTCTCCATCTCCCCATGTTCTCTGTGTTCTTTGTTATGCTCCACAAATAAGTGAGACCATATGATACTTGACTCTCTCTGCTTGACTTATTTCGCTCAGCATAATCTCTTCCAGTCCCATCCATGTTGCTACAAAAGTTGGGTATTCATCCTTTCTGATGGAGGCATAATACTCCATCGTGTATATGGACCACATCTTCCTTATCCATTCATCCGTTGAAGGGCATCTTGGTTCTTTCCACAGGTTGGTGACCGTGGCCATTGCTGCTATAAACATTGGGGTACAGATGGCTCTTCTTTTCACTACATCTGTATCTTTGGGGTAAAAACCCAGCAGTGCAATTGCAGGGTCATAGGGAAGCTCTATTCTTAATTTCTTGAGGAATCTCCACACTGTTCTCCAAAGTGGCTGCAATAACTTGCATTCCCACCAACAGTGGAAGAGGGTTCCCCTTTCTCCACATCCTCTCCAACACACGTTGCTTCCTGTCTTGCTAATTTTGGCCATTCTAACTGGTGTCAGGTGGTATCTCGCAAATCAATCAATGTGATAGAACACATTAATAAAAGAAAGAACAAGAACCATATGATACTCTCAATAGATGCTGAAAAAGCATTTGACAAAGTACAGCATCCCTTCCTGATCAAAACTCTTCAAAGTGTAGGGATAGAGGGCACATACCTCAATATTATCAAAGCCATCTATGAAAAACCCACCGCAAATATCATTCTCAATGGAGAAAAACTGAAAGCTTTTCCATTAAGGTCAGGAACACGGCAGGGATGTCCATTATCACCACTGCTATTCAACATAGTACTAGAAGTCCTAGCCTCAGCAATCAGACAACAAAAAGAAATTAAAGGCATCCAAATTGGTAAAGAAGAAGTCAAACTATCACTCTTCACAGATGATATGATACTATATGTGGAAAACCCAAAAGACTCCACTCCAAAACTGCTAGAACTTGTACAGGAATTCAGTAAAGTGTCAGGATATAAAATCAATGCACAGAAATCAGTTGCATTTCTGTACACCAACAACAAGACTGAAGAAAGAGAAATTAAGGAGTCAATCCCATTTACAATTGTACCCAAAACTATAAGATACCTAGGAATAAACCTAACCAAAGAGACTAAGAATCTATACACAGAAAATTATAAAGTACTCATGAAAGAAATTGAGGAAGACACAAAAAAATGGAAAAATGTTCCATGCTCCTGGATTGGAAGAATAAATATTGTGAAAATGTCTATGCTACCTAAAGCAATCTACACATTTAATGCAATCCCTATCAAAATACCATCCATTTTTTTCAAAGAAATGGAACAAATAATCCTAAAATTTATATGGAACCAGAAAAGACCTCGAATAGCCAAAGAAATATTGAAGAACAAAGCCAAAGTTGGTGGCATCACAATTCCGGACTTCAAGCTCTATTACAAAGCTGTCATCATCAAGACAGCATGGTACTGGCACAAAAACAGACACATAGATCAGTGGAACAGAATAGAGAGCCCAGAAATCGACCCTCAACTCTATGGTCAATGTAGTTTTCATTTGAATCTCCCTGATGGCTAGTGATGATGAACATTTTTTCATGTGTCTGATAGCCATTTGTATGTCTTCATTGGAGAAGTGTCTGTTCATATCTTCTGCCCACTTTTTGATATGATTTTCTGTTTTGTGTGTGTTGAGTTTGAGGAGTTCTTTATAGATCCTGGATATCGACCTTTTGTTTGTACTGTCATTTGCAAATATCTTCTCCCATTCCGTGGGTTGCCTTTTTGTTTTGTTGACTGTTTCCTTTGCTGTGCAGAAGCTTTTGATCTTGATGAAGTCGCAAAAGTTCATTTTCGCTTTTGTTTTTTTGGCCTTTGGAGACATATCTTTTATTTATTTTTTTTTTACATTGTTTTTTTTTTTTTCATTTTATTTATTTTTTCAGCGTAACAGTATTCATTCTTTTTGCACAACACCCAGTGCTCCATGCAAAACGTGCCCTCCCCATTACCCACCACCTGTTCCCCCATCCTCCCACCCCTGACCCTTCAAAACCCTCAGGTTGTTTTTCAGAGTCCATAGTCTCTTATGGTTCGCCTCCCCTCCCCAATGTCCATAGCCCGCTCCCCCTCTCCCAATCCCACCTCCCCCCAGCAACCCCCAGTTTGTTTTGTGAGATTAAGAGTCATTTATGGTTTGTCTCCCTCCCAATCCCATCTTGTTTCATTTATTCTTCTCCTTTGGAGACATATCTTGAAAGAAGTTGCTGTGGCTGATATCGAAGAGGTTACTGCCTATGTTCTCCTCTAGGATTCTGAGAGATTCCTGTCTCACGTTGAGGTCTTTTATCCATTTCAAGTTTATCTTTGTGTACAGTGTAAGAGAATGGTCGAGTTTCATTCTTCTACATATCGCTGTCCCGTTTTCCCAGCACCATTTATTGAAGAGACTGTCTTTTTTTCATTATATATTTTTTCCTGTTTTGTCGAAGATTATTTGACCATAGAGTTGAGGGTCCATATCTGGGCTCTCCACTCTGTTCCACTGGTCAATATGTCTGTTTTTATGCCAGTACCACGCTGTCTTCGTGATCACAGCTTTGTAGTAAAGCTTGAAATCGGGTAACGTGATGCCGCCAGTTTTGCTTTTGTTTTTCAACATTTCCTTAGCAATTCGGGGTCTCTTCTGATTCCATACAAATTTTAGGATTATTTGCTCCAGCTCTTTGAAAAATACCGGTGGAATTTTGATCGGAATGGCATTAAAAGTATAGATTGCTCTAGGCAGTATAGACATTTTAACAATGTTTATTCTTCCGACCCAAGAGCATGGAATGCTCTTCCATCTTTTTGTGTCTTCTTCAATTTCTTTCATGAGTGTTCTGTAGTTCCTCGAGTACAGGTCCTTTACCTCTTTGGTAAAATAAAGATATTCCCAGGTATCTTATGGTTCTTGGTGCTATAAGAAATGGAATCGATTCTCTAATTTCCCTTTCTGTATTTTCATTGTTAGTGTATAAGAAAGCCACTGATTTCTGTACATTGACTTTGTATCCTGCCACGTTACTGAATTGCTGTATGAGTTCTAGTAGTTTGGGGGTGGAGTCTTTGGGGTTTTCCATATAAAGAATCATGTCATCTGCGAAGAGAGTTTGACTTCTTCCTTGCCAATTCGGATACCTTTTATTTCTCTTTGTTGTCTGATTGCTGTTGCTAGGACTTCTAATACTATGTTGAACAAGAGTGGTGAGAGTGGGCATCCTTGTCATGTTCCTGATCTCAACGGGAAGGCTGCAAGCTTTTTCCCATTGAGGATGATATTTGCTGTGGGTCTTTCATAGATAGATTTTATGAAGTTCAGGAATGTTCCTTCTTTCCCTATACTTTGAAGTGTTTTAGTCAGGAATGGATGCTGGATTTTGTCAAATGTTTTTTCTGCATCAATTGAGAGGACCATGTGGTTCTTCTCTCTTCTCTTATTGATTTGTTCTATCACATTGATTGATTTGCAAATGTTGAACCAACCTTGTAAGCCAGGGATGAATCCCACCTGGTCATGGTGGATAATCTTTTTAATGTGCTGCTGGATCCTGTTTGCTAGGATCTTGTTGAGAATCTTAGCATCCATATTCATCAGTGATATTGGTCTGAAATTCTCCTTTTTGGTAGGGTCTTTGCCTGGTTTGGGGATCCAGGTAATGCTGGCTTCATAAAAAGATTCTGGAAGTTTTCCTTCTGCTTCAATTTTTTGGAACAGCTTCAGGAGGTTTTTGATCACTGCTTCAATCTCATTACTAGATATCAGTCTATTCAGGTTGTCAATTTCTTCCTGGTTCAATTTTGGGAGTTTATAGTTTTCCAGGAATGCATCCATTTCATCTAGGTTGCTTAGCTTATTGGCATATAACTGTTGGTAATAATTCCTGATGATTGTTTCTATTTCCTTGTGTTAGTTGTGATCTCTCCCTTTTCATTCATAATTTTATTAATTTGGGCTTTCTCTCTTTTCTTTTGGATTAGTATGGCCAATGGTTTATCGATCTTATTGATTCTTTCAAAAAACCAGCTTCTAGTTTCATTGATACGTTCTACTGTATCTCTGGTTTCTACCTCATTGATCTCTGCTCTAATCTTGATTATTTCCCTTCTTGCATGTGGAGTTGGTTTGATTTGTTGTTGATTCTTCAGTTCTTTAAGGTGTAGAGGCAGCTGGTGTATTCTGGATTTTTCAGTTTTTTTGAGGGAGGCTTGGATGGCTATGTATTTCCCCGTTAGAACCGCCTTTGCTGTATCCCATAGGTTTTGGACCGAAGTGTCTTCATTCTCATTGGTTTCCATGAATTGTTTAAGTTCATCTTTGATCTCCTGGTTGATCCAAGCATTCTTAAGCAAGGTGGTCTTTAGCTTCCAGGTGTTTGAGTCCCTTCTGAACTTTTCCTTGTGATTGAGTTCTAGTTTCAAAGCATTGTGATCTGAGAATATGCAGGGAATAATGTCAGTCTTTTGGTATTGGTTTAGTCCTGCTTTGTGACCCAGTATGTGGTCTATTCTGGAGAAGGTTCCATATGCACTTGAGAAGAATGAGTATTCTATTGTTTTAGGATGGAATGTTCTGTATATGTCTATGAGGTCCATCTGGTCCAATGTTTCATTCAATGCTCTTATTTCTTTATTAATTTTCTGCTTCGATGATCTGTCTATTTCTGAGAGAGGCGTATTAAGATCTCCTACTATCAATGTATTCATATCAATATGACTCTTTATCTTGATTAATAGTTTTCTTATGTAATTGGGTGCTCCCATATTGGAGGCATAGATACTTATAATTGTTAGATCATCTTGGTGGATAGTCCCTTTAAGAATTATGTAGTGTCCGGGGCGCCTGGGTGGCTCAGTGGGTTAAGCCGCTGCCTTCAGCTCAGGTCATGATCTCGGGGTCCTGGGATCGAGTCCCACATCGGGCTCTCTGCTCAGCGGAGAGCCTGCTTCCCTTCCTCTCTCTCTGCCTGCCTCTTTTGTGATTTCTCTCTGTCAAATAAATAAATCTTTAAAAAAAAAAAAGAATTATGTAGTGTCCTTCTGTATCTCTGACTACAGTCTTTAGTTTAAAATCTAATATATCTGATATGAGAATCGCTACCCCAGCCTTCTTTTGAGGCCCATTGGCATGAAAGATGCTTCTCCATCCCTTCACTTTCAGTCTGGGTGTATCCTTAGGTGCAAAATGGGTCTCTTGTAGACAACATAGGGATGGGTCCTGTCGTTTTATCCAATCTGCAACCCTGTGTTGTTTTATGGGCACATTTAGGCCATTCACATTGAGAGTGATTATTGAGAGATAGGTTTTTATTGACATCATGTTACCTCTGAAGTCTTTCTGTCTGTAGATTGTTTCTATATTTCTATTCAGTGATATTCTTGGGATTTTTTCTCTTTTATAGGACCCCCCTTAATATTTCCTGCAGTGTCAGCTTGGTGGTTGCATAGTCCTTTTTTTTTTTTTTAAGATTTTGTTTATTTATCTGACAGATAGAAATCACAAGTAGTGAGAGAGGCAAGCAGAGAGAGAGAGAGGAGGAAGCAGGCTCCCTGCCAAGCAGAGAGCCCGATGCAGGGCTCGATCCCAGGACCCTGGGATCATGACCTGAGCAAAAGGCAGAGGCTTTAACCCAATGAGCCACCCAGGCGCCCCGGTTGCATAGTCTTTTAAGCCTTGCCGGTCTTGGAAACTCTTTATCTCTCCATCCATTTTAAATGTCAGTCTTGCCAGATAGAGTATTCTTGGCTGCATGTTCTTCTCATTTAGTACTCTGAATATATTCTGCCAGCCCTTCCTGGCTTGCCAGGTCTCTGTGGACAGGTCTGACGTTATTCTAATGGGCTTTCCTCTGTATATAAGGAGCTTCTTTGTCCTAGCTGCTTTTAAGAGGGTCTGTCTTGAAACATAATTCCTCATTTTAACTATAAGGTGTCATGAGGACTTTCGAGAATCTAAAATCTTGGGAGGAAATCTCTCTGCCTCTAGTACATGAACATTGTTTCATTCGTGAGATTGGGAAAATTTTCATAGACAACTTCTTCCACTATATCTTCTAGACTTCTTTCGTTTTCCTCCCCTTCAGGGATTCCAATAATTCTGACATTGGAACATTTCATGGGATCATTTATTTCCCTGATTCTGTTTTTGTGGCGTCTCAGCTGTTTGTTCCAAGCTTCCTCCTGATCCTTTCTCTCTGTTTGTCCTCCAGATCACTAATTCTATCTTCTGTCTCAGTTACCCTAGCTTTTAGAGATTAGAGAATTTAGAGAACTCATTGGGAGCATTTTGAACATCATCCCTGGTGGCTTTCAGTTCTGCTCTAACATTGTGAACATCATCCCTGGTGGCTTTCAGTTCTGCCCTAATCAATTCTGTTTGGTCATCCATGGCTTTCTCCAACCTAGCTATTGCCTGGATAATTGTTAGTCTGAATTCCTTTTCCAACATATTGTCTATGTCGATAGACATTAGCTCTGTTGCCAAAGGTCCATCCTCTGTATTTTTCTTCTGTTGGGTATTCCTCCTCCTAGTCATTTTGGTAAGAGATGACTGAACAGATGCAGCTGTATTTATCGATTGTGGTGCAGTCAAGGTGCACCCTCGAGCGCTTCTGTGCAATCAGGGTTCCCCACCCAAATGAGAGAAAAAAGAAAAGAAAAAGAAATAGAGAAGAAGAAAGAAAAAATAAAAGGAAAAGAAAAAAAGGAAAAAAAATAGAGAGAGACAGGAAAAAAAGGGAAGATAAAAGAGAAGGCCCAGCCCAAATGGGCCCCAAGGTAAGATTTATGAAGTATACAAACAAAAACAAACAAAAAGACTGATAAAAGTATATGAGAAGAGAAAAAAAAAGTATATATATATATATATAAGCAAAAAAAGGGAAGAACCTCATCAGAAAGAACCCCAAGTATAAGATTTATATATTATCAGGACAAACACAAATTCACAGAAACACTGGCAGAAGGAAAAATTGGGAGAGTGGTTATAAATTCTCAGTGTGGGCAAGGAAGTTTATTTTGATTCTTCCTGGATGTATCTTGATGTTTTTGTTAAGGGACTCAACTTTCCTAAGTTACAGGGGGATTAGAAACTGGTTTGCCTATAGGGGTAGCATTTATTGAGGAAAGGGGATTACCTTGAAGTTTAACTCTATATGTATAGTAGAAAATAAAAATTAAAAAAGAATAAACTAGACTAAACTAAGTTAAAATTTAAAAAAATTTTTAAATTAGAAATGCAAAAAAAAACCTCGGGTATATGTATCAAAAAGTTCAGGTTAGAAGGTTATTAAGGAATTTGATGTACTGGACATCTCAGTGTGATGGTAAATAGGTTAAAAAATTATCTGTATGCAAGTTAGTGCAGCCACTTTGGAGAACAGTGTGGAGATCCCTTAAGAAATTAAGAATAGAGCTTCCCTATGACCCTGCAATTGCACTGCTGGGTTTTTACCCCAAAGATACAGATGTAGTGAAAAGAAGAGCCATCTGTACCCCAATGTTTACAGCAGCAATGGCCACGGTCACCAACCTGTGGAAAGAACCAAGATGCCCTTCAACGGATGAATGGATAAGGAAGATGTGGTCCATATACACGATGGAGTATTATGCCTCCATCAGAAAGGATGAATACCCAACTTTTGTAGCAACATGGATGGGACTGGAAGAGATTATGCTGAGCGAAATAAGTCAAGCAGAGAGAGTCAAGTATCATATGGTCTCACTTATTTGTGGAGCATAACAAAGAACATGGAGGACATGGGGAGATGGAGAGGAGAGGGAGTTGAGGGAAACTGGAAGGGGAGATGAACCATGAGAGACTATGGACTCTGAAAAACAACCAGAGGGTTTTGAAGGGATGGGGGGGGTGGGAGGTTGAGGAACCAGGTGGTGGGTAATAGGGAGGGCACGTACTGCATGGAGCACTGGGTGTGATGCCAAAACAATGAACACTGTTATGCTGTAAATAAACAAATAACAAAAAATATCTATAGGTATTAAAAAAAAAAAAGAACCCGAATATTGGTAAAGAGTTAAAAATAAAAGTTGTACTTATGAAGTAGTGGTGGTTGTTCTCTTGTAGTCTTTTTTTTTTTCTTCCTTCCTGCTTGGTTTTCTGGGGGAGGGGACTGCCACGTGGGTTTTCAGACAATGATGTTCCCTGAGTTAGGTCCTCTCGCTCCCCTCAAGAGGGTGGGCTCTGAGGAAACTGTTTTTTCAGGCATTTGTTCCTGGGGGTTTTTATGTTCTTTCATCTGTTTTCTCTTGCCTTGACAGCTTTTGATGGTTTTTGGAGGTTTAGAGGAGAGCAAACTGCACCCAGACCTCCCTCTCAGAGAGAAGCCTCAGAATGCTCTGCAGAGCTGCTGGCAGAGTCGGTTCCAAGTCACGGTCCCTGGGGATGCAGGAGCTCCTCGTTGTATCCAATACCAGGGCAGCGGCAGCTGTCTAGGCAGCTCCAGACTGCCAGAGAGATTCCAAGCAGAGATTACACACTGAGATTTTCCCGCTGTCCTGGGCTGGGAATGTCTGGTTTTTCCGGATGCCAGAGCTCCAGGCTAACAACGCCTATGAGCACCTCTCCCAAGGGAGGGTGTGGGACGCGCGCGTTTCAGGATTGCCGTCTGGCCAGGCTCCCAGCCCCTCACGGGACCCAGACCCCACTCATTCTCGGGCGCGCTGGCGTTCAGGCGCACTGGCGGCTCAAGGACGGAGACCTGATTTCTCTGCCGCACTCTCTCTGGCTCAGTGCCAGGGGAGGCTGTCCTGGGTCCAGGGACTTAAGTCCCTGTCCCTAACCGCCCAGATTTCCACTATTTCCCCCCGCGATCATTTGCTCTTTGTTTTTTGAGTGCTTTCAACCAGACTCCAAGTTAATGCTGATCCCCAGATGCAGGGCACTCTCGTATTGGGGTATTACTTTCCAATCGGTCACCTCTGGTGGCTCCCTCTCCCTTTTGTTTATCTTCCAATATCAGTCTGATGTTCCCACTCTGCTTTACCTGTCACTGGCGTCTTCTGCTCCTGTAGAGATCAAGACATGTATAATTCTGATCTCAGGCTGATTTCATGGGTGGTCGGAGTTCCCTGGTAGGTAATCAGCTCACTTTAGGGTACAGGTTGAAAAGGCGCCTCCTCCTACTTCCCTGCCATCTTGACTCCCCAGTTCGAATTTGATAACTTCTTTATAGATTTTGATACTAGCCCTTTATCTGATATGTCATTTGCAAATATCATCTCCCACTCTGTCGGTTATCTTTTGGTTTTATTGACTGTTTCCTTTGCTATGCAAAAGCTTTTTATCTTGATGAACTCCCAATAGTTCATTTTTGCCCTTGCTTCCCTTGCCTTTGGCGAACAACAATAGATTTTTAATGTATCAAGGCATGAAAGTCATTGATGTGGTTTTAGCTGTGGGAATTATCACTTAATACATTCTCTTTTAGCTACACAAATTATCACTCAAGATTACCTTTACAACTAAGTTCAACTGCTTTGTTTTGCTCTAATGATCACAATTTTTATTACATTTTTTTTTAATTTGAGATAATTGTAGATTCACATGCAGTTTTAAGAAATAGTAAGAGAGATCCCACCTATCCTTTACCCAGTTTCCCTCAAAGGTAACATCTTGCAAAATTATAGTACAATATAACAAGCATATATTAACATTAACAGTGAAAATACAAAACATCTCATCACCGCAAGTGTCCCTCATGTTGTCCTTTTATAGACACACTCATCCAATGTCCCCCCATCCTGAAATCCTAGAAACCACCAATGTGTCTTCCATTTCTATATCTTCATTACTTCAAGAATGTTATATAAGGAAACCATACAGTATGTAATCTTTTAAAACTGGCCTTTTCAGTGTAATTCTCTGAAGATTCATCCTTACAGCTGCATATATCAAGAATTCCTTCCTTTTTATTGCTGAGTCAGAGTTGTATTTTCAGTTTAAAGAAAGGTGGGGAGAGCACATGGGTGGCTCAGTCAGTTAAGTGTCTGCCTTTGGCTCAGGTCATGATCTCAGGGTCCTGGGATTGAGACTGTCCATTCGGCTCCACACACAATGGGGAGTATGCTTGCCCCTCTGCTCCTCTCACAGCTCATGCTTGCTCTCTCTCAAATAAATAAAATCTTAAATATATATATTATATATGTATTTATATATTTAATATACATATATATATATTTTTTTAATCTTGAGACTTTCTTGTCAATGCACAGTTACTTCTAACTTTATTGTTTAGCTTCCAAATATTTGGAGATTTTTTTCTTATCTTTGTTATTGATCTCTGATTTGAGCCCATAATGGGTATGTTCTATCTTGGTATATGTCCTATGGGAACTTGAAAAGAATATTTATTCTGCTTTTTTGGGGTAAAATGTTCTATAATTTCAACTAGATTCTATTGGTTAATGGAATTTTGAGTTCTCCAATAACTTTGCTGATTTTCTAAGTGTTTTTATCAATTATTTAGAGAGGTGGTGACATCTCCAAAAGTAATTGTGGAATTGCCTATTTCTCATTCCAGTTTTTGCTGCATATAGTTTGTAGGTCTGTTCTTTGGTGCACAAACTTCTCAAGATTGCTATGTCTTCCTGGTTGGTTGACACTTTTATCATAATACAATGCCCCTCTGTCTCTGATAATTTTCTTTGCTTCAAAGTTTGCTTTATCTGATATTAATGATATTAATATTAACTAATAATCTGCTTTTCCTTATGTTTGCATGATATAATTTTTTTTAAGATTTTATTTATTTATTTGACAGAGAGAGAGATCACAAGCAGACAGAGAGGCAGAACAGAGAGAGAGGGGAAGCAGGCTCCCTGCTGAGCAGAGAGCCCGATGCGGGACTCGATCCCAGGATCCTGGGATCATGACCTGAGCCGAAGGCAGAGGCCCAACCCACTGAGCCACCCAGGCGCCCCTGCATGATATAACTTTTTTTACCTTTTTGTTTTCAACCTCCTATGTCATTATATTTGAAGACACTTACTTGGGCCATGTTTTTTAATCTACTCTGCAATCTCCATCACTTAATTGGTGTACCTAGACAATTTACATTTATCTTGGGATTTTGGTCTGCCATTTCATTTTTTGTTTTGTTTTCTTTACCTTGCCTTCCTGTTATCTGGACATATTTTTAAATTCTACTTTTGTTTATCTATGGTGTTTTTCAGTGTATCTCTTTGTATAGCTTTTTAGTTTTGATCTAGGAATTATATTCTAAAAACATAATTTATCAAAGCCTACAAATGTCATCATTTTACCAGTTCAAGTAATATGAAAACTTACTTCCATTTATACCTTTCCTCATTTATAACTATTTTAAACATTTCTTCTATATACAGTTAATAACATTATAATTTCTTACATCAACTGACAAACATAATTTAGAACATTCAAAAGCAGAAGGAAACTTTTGCTTTAATCATATTTTTCCCTTTTTTATTTTTTTTAATTAATTTATTTTTTAATAAACATATACTGCATTTTTATCCCCGGGGTACAGGTCTGTACATCGCCAGGTTTACAACTTCACAGCCCTCCCCATAGCACATACCCTCCCCAAAGTCCATAACCCACCCCCCTCTCCCGACCCCCCTCCCACCAGCAACCCTCAGTTTGTTCTGTGAGATTAAGAGTCACTTATGGTTTGTCTCCCTCCCAATCCCGTCTTGTTTCATTTGTTCTTTTCCTACCCCCCAAGCCCCCCACATTGCATCTCCACTTCCTCATACCAAGGAGATCATATGATAGTTGTCTTTCTCCAATTGACTTATTTCGCTAAGCATAATACCCTCTAGTTCCATCCAGGTCGTTGCAAATGGCAAGATTTCATTTCTTTTGATGGCTGCATAGTATTCCATTGTGTATATATAGCACATCTTCTTTATCCATTCATCTGTTGATGGACATCTAGGTTCTTTCCATAGTTTGGCTATTGTGAACATTCGGGTGCTATAAACATTCAGGTGCACGTGCCTCTTCGGATCACTACATTTGTATCTTTAGGGTAAATACCCAGTAGTGCAATCACTGGGTCATAGGGTAGTTCTATTTTCAACTTTTTGAGGAACCTCCATGCTGTTTTCCAGAGTGGTTGCACCAGCTTTCATTCCCACCAACACTGTAGGAGGGTTCCCCTTTCTCTGCATCCTCACCAGCATCTGTCATTTCCTGACTTGTTAATTTTAGCCATTCTGACTGGTGTGAGGTAGTATCTCATTGTGGTTTTGATTTGTATTTCACTGATGCCGAGTGATGTGGAGCATTTTTTCATGTGTCTGTTGGCCATCTGGATGTCTTCTTTGCAGAAATGTCTGCTCATGGCCTCTGCCCATTTCTTGATTGGATTATTTGTTCTTTGGGTGTTGAGTTTGCTAAGCTCTTTATGTTTTGGACACTAGGCCTTTATCCGATATGTCATTTGCAAATATCTTCTCCCATTCTGTCAGTTGTCTTTTGGTTTTGTTAACTGTTTCCTTTCTGTGCAAAAGCTTTGGATCTTCATGAAGTCCCACTAATTCATTTTTGCCCTTGCTTCCCTTGCCTTTGGCGATGTTCCTAGGAAGAAGTTGCTATGGCTGAGGTCGAAGAGGTTGCTGCCTGTGTTCTCCTTAAGGATTTTGATGGATTCCTTTCTCACATTGAGGTCCTTCATCCATTTTGATTCTATTTTCGTGTGTGGTATAAGGAAATGGTCCAGTTTCATTCTTCTGTATGTGGCTGTCCAATGTTCCCAACACCATTGGTTGAAGAGACCAATGTTCCATTGGACATTCTTTTCCTGCTTTGTCGAAGATTAGTTGACCATAGAGTTGAGGGTCTATTTCTGGCTCTCTATTCTGTTCCATTGATATATGTGTCTGTTTTTGTGCTAGTACCATACTGTCTTGATGATGACAGCTTTGTAATAGAGCTTGAAGCCCAGAATTGTGATGCCACCAACTTTGGCTTTCTTTTTCAATATTCCTTTGGCTATTCGAGGTCTTTTCTGGTTCAATAGAAATTTTAGGATTACTTGTTCCATTTCTTTGAAAAAAAAATGGATGGGATTTTGATAGGGATTGCATTAAATGTGTAGATTGCTTTAGGTAGCATAGACATTTTCACAATATTTGTTCTTCCTATGCAGAAGCATGGAACATTTTTCCATTTCTTTGTGTCTTCCTCAATTTCTTTCATGAGTACTTTATAGTTTTCTGAGTATAGATTCTTAGCCTCTTTACTTACGTTTATTCCTAGGTATCTTATCGTTTGGGTGCAATTGTAAATGGCATTGACTCCTTAATTCCTCTTTCTTCTGCCTTGTTGTTGGTATATAGAAATGCAACTGATTTCTGTGCATTGCTTTTATATCCTGACACTTTACTGAATTCCTGTACAAGTTCTAGCAGTTTTGGAGTGGAGTCTTTTGGGTTTTCCACATATAGTATCATATCATCTGTGAAGAGTGATAGTTTGACTTCTTCTTTGCCAATTTGGATGCCTTTAATTTCTTTTTGTTGTCTGATTGCAGAGGCTAGGACATCTATTACTATGTTGAATAGCAGTGATGATAGTGGACAGTGCTGCCATGTTCCTGACTTTAGCGGAAAAGCTTTCAGTTTTTCTCCATTGAGAATGACATTTGCAGTAGGTTTTTCATAGATGGCTTTGATAATATTGAGATATGTGCCCTCTATCGCTACACTTTGAACACTTTGAAGAGTTTTGATCAGGAAGGGGTGTTGTACTTTGTCAAATGCTTTTTCAGCATCTATTGAGAGTATCATATGGTTCTTGTTCTTTCATTTATTAATGTATTGTATCACATTGGTTGATTTTTGGATGTTGAACCAACCTTGCAGCCCAGGAATAAATCCACTTGGTCGTGGTGAATAATCCTTTTAATGTACTGTTGCATCCTATTGGCTAGTATTTTGGTGAGAATTTTTGCATCTGTGTTCATCAAGGATATTGGTCTGTCAGTGTGGTACTGGCATAAAAACAGACACATAGACCAGTGGAACAGAGTGGAGAGCCCAGATATGGACCCTCAACTCTATGGTCAAATAATCTTCGACAAAACAGGAAAAAATATTCAATGGAAAAAAGACAGTCTCTTCAATAAATGGTGCTGGGAAAACGGGACAGCGATATGTAGAAGAATGAAACTTGACCATTCTCTTACACTGTACACAAAGATAAACTCGAAATGGATAAAAGACCTCAACGTGAGACAGGAATCTCTCAGAATCCTAGAGGAGAACATAGGCAGTAACCTCTTCGATATCAGCCACAGCAACTTCTTTCAAGATATGTCTCCAAAGGCCAAGGAAACAAAAGCAAAAATGAACTTTTGGGACTTCATCAAGATCAAAAGTTTCTGCACAGCAAAGGAAACAGTCAACAAAACAAAAAGGCAACCCACGGAATGGGAGAAGATATTTGCAAATGACAGTACAGACAAAAGGTTGATATCCAGGATCTATAAAGAACTTCTCAAACTCAACACACACAAACCAGATAATCATATCTGCATAATAAGAGATTATGCTGAGTGAAATAAGTCAAGCAAAGAGAGTCAAGTATCATATGGTCTCACTTATTTGTGGAGCATAATAAAGAACATGGAGCAGAGGGAGTTGAGGGAAACTGGAAGGGGAGATGAACCAAGAGAGACTATGGACTCTGAAAAACAACCAGAGAGTTTTGAAGGGGCGGGGGGGGTGGGAGGTTGAGGAACCAGGTGGTGGGTAATAGGGAGGGCACGTTCTGCATGGAGCACTGGGTGTGATGCCAAAACAATGAACACTGTTGTGCTGTAAATAAACAAATAAAAAAAAAGGATATTGGTCTGTAATTCTCTTTTTTGATGGGATCCTTGTCTGGTTTTGGGATCAAGGTGATGCTGGCCTCATAAGATGAGTCTGGAAGTTTTCCTTCCATTTCTATCTTTTGAAAGAGTTTCAGGAGAATAGGAATTAATTCTTTAAATGTTTGGTAGAATTCTCCTGGGAAGCCATCTGGCCCTGGGCTTTTGTTTGTTTGGAGATTTTTGATGACTGTTTCAATCTCCTTACTGGTTATAGGTCTCTTCTGGTTATCTATTTCTTCCTGGTTCAGTTGTGGTAGTTTATATGTCTCTAGGAATGCATCCATTTCTTCCAGATTGTCAAATTTGTTGGCGTAGAATTGCTCATTATATGTTCTTATAATTGTTTGCATTTCTTTGGTGTTGGTTGTGATCTCTCCTCTTTCATTCATGATTTTATTTATTTGGGTCCTTTCTCTTTTCTTTTTGATAAGTCTGGCCAGGGGTATATTTCTTTTCTCCTACGGGGTTTAGGCTTTCTTTGTTGTTCTTTCTCCAGCTCCTTTAGGTGTAGGGTTAGGTTGTGCATTTGAGACCTTTCTTATTTCTTGAGAAAGGCTTGTACCACTATATATTTTCCTCTCAGGACTGCCTTTGCTGTGTCCCACAGGTTTTGAACCATTGTGTTTTCATTATCATTTGTTTCCATGAATTTTTTCAATTCTTCTTTGATTTCCTGGTTGATCCATTCATTCTTTAGTAGGATGCTGTTTAGTCTCCACGTATTTGGGTTCTTTCCAAATTTCCTCTTGTGATTGAGTTCTAGCTTCAGAGCACTGTGGTCTGAAAATATGCAGGGAATGATCCCAGTCTTTTGATACCAGTTGAGACCTGATTTAGGACCCAGGATGTGATCTATTCTGGAGAATGTTCCATGTGCACTAGCGAAGAATGTGTATCTGTTGCTTTGGGATGAAATGTTCTGAATATATCTGTGATGTCCTTCTGGTCCAGTGTGTCATTTAAGGCCTTTATTTCCTTGTTGATCTTTTGCTTGGATGATCTGTCCATTTCAGTGAGGGGAGTGTTAAAGTCCCCTACTATTATTGTATTATTGTTGATGTGTTTCTTTGATTTTGTTATTAACTGGTTTATAGAGTTGGTTGCTCCCACATTAGGGACATAGATATTTAAAATTGTTAGATCTTCTTGTTGGACAGACCCTTTGAGTATGCTATAGCATCCTTCCTCATCTCTTATTATAGTCGTTGGCTTAAAATCTAATTGATCTGATATAAGGATTGCCACCCAAGCTTTCTTCTGATGTCCATTAGCATGGTAAATTGTTTTCCACCCCCTCACTTTAAATCTGGAGGTGACTTCGGGTCTAAAATGAGTTTCTTGTAGGCAGCATATTGATGGGTTTTGTTTTTTTATCCATTCTGATACCCTGTGTCTTTCGATTGTGGCATTTAGCCCATTAACATTCAGGGTAACTATTGAGAGAGAAGAGTTTAGTGCAGTTGTATTGCCTATAAGGTGAATGTTACTGTAGTCTCTGTACCTTTCTGATCTACTACTTTTAGGGTCTCTCTTTGCTTAGAGGACCCCTTTCAATATTTCCTGTAGAGCTGGTTTAGTGTTTGCAAATTCTTTCAGTTTTTGTTTGTCCTGGAAGCTTTTTATCTCTCCTTCTATTTTCAGTGATAGTCTAGCTGGATAGAGTATTCTTGGCTGCATGTTTTTCTCATTTAATGCTCTGAATATATCATGCCAGTTCTTTCTGGCCTGCCGGGTCTCTGTGGATAAGTCTGCTGCCAATCTAATATTTTTACCATTGTATGTTCTAGACTTCTTTTCCTGGGCTGCTTTTGGGATTTTCTATTTGTCGCTAAGGCTTGTAAATTTTACTATTAGGTAACAGGGTGTGGACCTATTCTTGTTGATTTTGAGGGGGGGTTCTCTGTACCTCCTGGATTTTGATGCTTGTTCCCTTTGCCATATTAGGGAAATTCTCTACAATAATTCTCTCTAATATACCTTCTGCTACCCTTTCTCTTTCTTCTTCTTCAGGAATCCTAATTATTCTGATGTTGTTTCATCTTATGGTGTCACTTATCTCTCGAATTCTCCTCACATGGTCCAGTAGCTGTTTGTCTCTCTTTTGCTCAGCTCCTTTATTCTCTGTCATTTGGTCTTCTATATCACTAATTCTTTCTTCTGCCTCATTTATCCTAGCAGTGAGAGCCTCCATTTTTTATTGCACCTAATTAATAGCTTTTTTTATTTCAACTTGTTTAGATTTTAGTTCTAATACCTGTGAGCTCTGCGACACTCTGACACCCCCGATCCTTCTGTGACCTTGCAGGACCTGGGGCCACGCTGACCCCGCATAGGCTTCACCCCAGTTTAGCCTCTGGAGTGATGTCCCTCCATCGTGCAGACTCTTAAAATTCCTGATTTAGGGCTCCATTGTTCTGCCACTTGCCGGGAGCTGGCCCTTCCCCCTGCGGTCTATCTTCCCATTGCTTTGGACTCATGTCTCCGCTGATCCTACTTTTCAGAAAGTGGTCAATTTTCTGTTTCTAGAATTGCTGCTCTTCTTCTCTTCAATCTCCTGTTGGGTTTGTAGGTGTTCGGAATGGTTTGATAAGCTATCTAGCTGATCTCCTGCTACCTGATGTCATCTCAGCCTACTACTTCTCTGCCATCTTGACTCCTGCTTTAATCATATTTTTGTTTTACTTCTTTTTGTTCCTTCTAGATACTCCAAGATTCCTTTTTTAATTATTTTCTTCCTACTTAGAGAACTTCCTCTGGTCATTCTTTTAAGTCAAATCTGCCAGCAACAAATTGTCCTGGTTTCCTTTTCATCTGAAAGTATCTTGATTCTCCTTCAATCCCAAAGGATATTTTCTTGAGATAAAGGACTGATTTCTGGCCTCCCTAGTTTCTGATGAGAATGCACTGCTATTCAAATGTTTTTTTTCCTATAGATAACATATAGTTTCTCTCTTGGTGCTTTCAAGATTTTTTCTATCATTATTTCTCAGCAGTCTATTATATGGCTTACTACAAATTTCTTTAGATTTCTCCTTCTTGGGGTTTGTTCAGCTTCCTAAATATGTGTTTTTCCAAATTTGGTAAATTTGGAATTTTTTTTTCCTCCTACACATTTTCAGTCACCACCACCTCTTCTTTTTCTTCTCCTTACAGGAATGCAATAACACAAACGTTAGATCTTTTACTATAGGCCCACAGGTCCTTAAGGGACCTGCTCCCACAAGTCTGTAAATATTTTTTTCAATCTATTTCTCTTTGTTGTTCAAAGTGGATAAATTCTATTCTTCTGTCTTCAAGTTCACTGATTCCTATCTCCTCCATTCTACTTTTGAGCCCATCTACTAGGCTTTTTATTTCATTATTATATTTTTAATCCTAAAATGTTTGTGTTTCTTCCCAATATTTTTTATTTCTTTCCTGAGATTTTCTATTTCCTTTCTGTTTATTTTTGTTACTGAAGTATAACTGACATATAACATTATACTGGTTTCAGTACAATGATTTGACATTTATATATGTTGCAAAATGATCACCACAATAAGTCTAGTTAATATTAACTAGTTAATATTTATCACCATAACCTGTACCACTGGGGCAAATAATACATGTTAATAAAATACAATGTTAATAAAAATAATTTAAAAATAAAAAACAAACATATCCAGACTCTTTTTATGAAGCCAGCATTACCCTGATCCCCAAACCAGGCAAAGACCCTACCAAAAAGGAGAATTTCAGACCAATATCACTGATGAATATGGATGCTAAGATTCTCAACAAGATCCTAGCAAACAGGATCCAGCAGCACATTAAAAAGATTATCCACCATGACCAGGTGGGATTCATCCCTGGCTTACAAGGTTGGTTCAACATTCACAAATCAATCAATGTGATAGAACAAATCAATAAGAGAAGAGAGAAGAACCACATGGTCCTCTCAACTGATGCAGAAAAAGCATTTGACAAAATCCAGCATCCGTTCCTGATGAAAACGCTTCAAAGTATAGGGATAGAGGGAACATTCCTGAACTTCATAAAATCTATCTATGAAAGACCCACAGCAAATATCATCCTCAATGGGAAAAGACTTGCAACAACTTTCAAGAAACTACTAATTGTTAGGTTTTAGCATATTATCAAAAGAAAATATCCATAATTATATTAAAGTATATTAAAATAATATCTTCCAACTACACAGCTGTGTGAGAACAGAATTTTCCTCATGTATTTCAACCAAAACAACTTACCACAAAATTGAATGCAGAGGCAGACATGAGAATTCAGCCATCTTCTAGTAAGCCACATATTAAAGAGATTGCAAAACATGTAATTTAGGGGCACACCTGGGTGGCTCAGTGGGTTAAGCCTCTGCCATTGGCTCAGGTCATGATCTCAGGGTCTTGGGATCGAGCCCCACATCAGGCTCTCTGCTCAGCAGGGAGCCTGATTCCCCTTCTCTCTCTGACTGCCTCTCTGCCTACTTGTGATCTCTCTCTGTCAAATAAATAAAAATCTTTTAAAAAAATGTAAAATAACCCTCATTTTCTCAAAAAAAATTTTATGTTAACATATTATTTTGTTACTGTTTTTAGTAAATAAACACTTAGTGTCTTCTCAGTTTTAATTCCCAATATTTGTAAATGTCAATAGATATAACTCCTAAGGAGGCACCTGGGTGGCTTTGTCGGTTGAGCGTCTGCCTTTGGCTTGGGTTATGGTCCCAGGGTTCTGGGATCAAGACCACGTGTCAGGCTTTCTGCTCAGTGGGGAGTCTGCTTCTCCCTCTCCCTCTGCTCCTGCCCCCCCACCCAACTCATGCACATGCTCTCTCTCCCTCTCTCAAATAAACAAAATCTTTAAAAAAAAGATATAACCCACATAAATCATTATTGAGATCCTCAGTGATTCTTAAGATTATAAAAATGGTCCTGAGTTCTCAAAAAGTTTGAGAACTGTAAGGTAGAGAGAAATAGTATTTAAAGTATGTCCTTACTTCTTCTCCCAAGAGTTGTAGGTATGGTTTGGGAGCAAGTTGTCTAGTTCCTTGTGTCAGCTGAGGTAGTACCACTGGAGGTGGTGGGAGGACTGGAACACAGTCTTGATTGTGATCCACAGAAGGAATTCCTTGCAGTATTCTATAATATAATAAAAACAACAAATTTATTTTTTAGATCACTGATGAGTCTCATTCCATATCTCTGCTGAAACAAACACATTAACATGTGATGTCTATACTAGGCAGAAATTGTGCTGAAGTCAGATGATCAGAAATAGGAAATGATTCAAAATAATTTATCTCTGGTTCTGTATATACTTTAGTAGTAACCTTTATGATGGTTTTATTACATTGGAATAATAAATTCACACTGTGAAAGCCTAATTAAAAAAGAAGTAAAAAGGTCTCTACTTTCTGATCACTAACCTATTCCCACTCCAAGCCCACAGGAAATGGTGTCATGTTTTAGAGTAAGGTGAAGTGTCAGCCCAAGCAGAACTGCCTTCTCATGGTAAAGTTTTCTCTTCTTGAATCATAGCTTGCCAGGATGAAGCAAAAAACTATAGCATTAAGTTTTCCCCTCTAGGCTACATATGTGTATTAGGATATCTGTGAGATACAAAACTTATAAATAAAAGTCTTAGTTAAGCCAAAGAGATAAGCTAAATGAAAATTTGAAGGCAAAATGTGTTATTTATGACTGACTTACAAACTGCTTTAAAATAACATTAATTGTGTACTAAATTTTGTATTAATTTGTACTAATTTTTGCACTTGCTATAAAAGAACTATAAAATGAGTACAAAATGGGCCTGCACAGACTATGGCTGTATCAATTTTACATGGAAGTATTTAGAGCCAATGTTCCTTCCTTCTTTTGGATATGCCATTAGATGAACAGACAATCACTTTATGAGCCATCAAATGTGAAGACTAAGAGTATGCAAACCACCCAAGTAAGTATTATACTTAACTTAATAATATGCTGAAACCCTCAGATCCTGTCATACCAGCTCTTAAAAAAACAGGCTCACCCAACGTTAGGCTCGTGGAGATAGGGTTTGCCAAATTAGAGTCACAGAGAACAGCCTCCTATCTCAACTCATCAAAATATTTAAATTCAAAGAGAAGATAAAGTTCAACTGCCATTATGGTGAATATAGTAGACTGCCCCTCAACTCCCAAGTTATCCTCCTTCTAACGTGCTTTCCTGAGCTACTGAGGTTAAAACTCTCCAGCAGCCAGTGTCTTAGATGTGATTACGATCCTCTTATCAGATGTATTCACTTAACAATCTGGAAGGCAGAAGGTTCCCATGTTTTTGTTGGCAAATAGTTATGGCAACATTGAGCTCTACTGTAGCAGCATTTCGGTTAATAGTACTTTGTTTTTAGGTTGTTTTTCTTCTTTTGGTAGCGGGGAAGGGAGGTAGCAGTGAGCATATCAAACAGAAATACTGTGGTTCCAGAGTCAAAAGCAATATAGGCGGGGTGCCTGGGTGGCTCAGTGGATTAAGCTGCTGCCTTCGGCTCAGGTCACGATCTCAGAGTCCTGGGATCGAGCCCCACATCGGGCTCTCTGCTCAGTGGGGAGCCTGTTTCTCCCTCTCTCTCTGCCTGCCTCTCTGCCTACTTGTGACCTCTCTCTCTGTCAAATAAATAAATAAAATATTACAAAAAAAAAAAAACAGCAATAAAGGCCACTGTATCCCTGAATCACAACTAAGGTGGTATGTTGCCAGTACTGACTTCCAGATTTACTACCTTCCTGACTATGCTAGAAAGAGCAGCTCCCTTGGCAGCCAGTTAAGTGTGCTGTGTGAGTCATCTCTGGAAATCCTCCTGCCTAAAGCCCATTTTTCCAATCTTTCCACTGATTTTATAAGCATCAAATTCTCATTACTAACTCCCTTTTTGCTTAAAATAGCTGAAAATATTTCTGTTTTCTGAAACTGAATCCTGACTGATACATATAGAAAAAAAAACAAAGAACAGGGCAAACTCTATTGGCTGCAATAGTGAGTCAAGAGAGAACATACATCAAGATCAGTAAAATAGTTCCAAGATCACGAAGCAGAGGTCTGACTTCAAGAAGCCATCTTGAGACACTGCTGTGTTTTTATCAAGCTCTATACCAAAAGCAAGGTAGTAAGAGTCATTCCCATCTTATTGTCTTGTCACATTCCAAATGTGCACTAAAGAAACAGGCATAGTGGTTGACAGGAAGAGAAGTGAAAGAAGTCATTGGACATCTTAGAGTGCATAGCTCTGGCAGACACGTATGGGGGACCCTACTGAAAGCCTATGCAAGATTAGCCACTGTTTATGTATGACAAAGATGAATCATTTACTTTGAAATTTTTCTCCAGACTTTCCCTACCTCCTTCTTTATTTCCAGAGAGAAGAACTTAATCCCTTAATCCTTTCTAGAGTTCTCCCCCTTTGGAAAACACTATTTCAGACTGAAAATCTCTTCATAACCAACCTTACCCTCATGTCCAGCAGTAATCACTGGTTCTGCTCCTTCTCCTTCCATGCTGTCTATCCTGTCCATTGCATTTTCTCTCATCTGAGTCCTATGATATCATCTTTACTGGCCCCTTACCTTAGACTCTCCCTCCTCCAATCCATGCTATATCCCCTGCCAGAGTTGTCATCAGTCACCCCCTTTCCAAATACTTTAATGACTATACACGTTACATAAACTCAAGCTCCTGAGCTCCACATTCAGGGTCCTCCACAGTCTGAGCACCATCGACTTGCCGATCTCACTTTCCTTCTCTAACTCCTGACTGAACCTACATTCACTATGTGAAAGGTGCTCAAGGTGCCCAGATTACTAAGGAGCTGCAGGGAAGACAGAAGAACCAAATGGCAGTAACAGTGTGGCTATAAAAATCATGAAAAGCAAAAACAATGAATACTGTTATGCTGAAAAAATAAAAAAATTAAATTTTAGAAAAAATAAAAAAAAAATCATGAAAAGGCAGCCTTTAGATTGCAACTCCCTCATCGCACCTTTATAAATTCCCCTCTACCTGTCAAAATTCACCTTTCCTTCCCTAGTTTTCCTGCTGCATTTGATCTGATCTTTCATTGTAGGATATGCTACTTCTTTTTTTAAAAGATTTTATTTAAAGATTTAAAGACTTAAAGATTTTTTTTTTTAAGATTTTATTTATTTACTTGGCAGACAGAGATCACAAGTAGGCAGAGAGACAGGCAGAGAGCCTGAGCTGCTCTCTGCTGAGCAGAGAGCCTGATTCGGGGCTCGATCCCAGGACCCTGGGATCATGACCTGAGCCGAAGGCAGAGGCTTTAACCCACTGAGCCACCCAGGTGCCCCGGATAAGCTATTTTAGATTCTGTGTATCTTTTTCACAGTAGACGTAGACTGGTCTGAAGAGAAAAATGATTCTTACTCATTTTCTTTCTTCTATGGATGTAAATGCAGTAGATACTGAATAAGTATTGTTGTATTTTGGCTCATCAAGAACAGTCTCACAGCCAAAGCCAGTCCTACACTCTGTCCTGGGGAACTGAGAATCACAGGTACTGCAAGGTTCTCAAAGTGTGTTCCCAAACCAGTTCATTAACATCACATAGGAACTTGCTAGAAAAATGCAAATTTTTGACCCCCATCATACTTAATGAATCAAAATCTCAGGGTAGACCGGGTCATCTCTGTTTTAACCAGCCCTGCAGATGATTCTGATGTACACTGAAGTTTGAAAAGCACTGATGTACTGCAATCTTTCCTAAAACTCCCTGATCATAAGAATATTCTGGGATTTTGTCAAATCTAGAGCTTTGCAGATACCTCCTCTAGAGATTCTAATTCAGAGGAAATAGAGCCTAGGAATTGCTACACTCACCATAGACTCTAGATGGTTCTTTTCCAGGGGGAAGCTTAAAATTCACTGATACAGTGAGAAGAGCTAGCTTTTGAAATGAGGCTAAAAACCAGGATTTTAGCCCCACTTTGGCCTCTTGCTGTTCTATGTGGAATAGGTCACTTTTGCTTCTAAGGTCTGTTTCTTCATCTATCTCTAGCAACAGCGGTCAGGTCTTTCAGGTCTTCTAATGCTTAGAAATAATACATGTGAGAGTTTGTACATAGTGCACACTCAGGAAGTGGTAGCTATTACAATTATTATTACTCTTATTGAGGGTATTGAATGAAGAAAACATGCCCACCTCTCTCAGAGTGAGTTAAACCTCTTTCCTTGTCTCTAATGGGCCAGAGATATAAAATGTGTTTTTTGTTGTAGATTGTTATCAAAGAAGCTTGGAAAACATTTGCTCTAAGCTGGGAGTACTCTTTTCAAATCTCTGCATACATACTCTATGAGTTACATAAAAGTGAACATGAGCTCCATCCAATGAAGCATACAGAAAGGTTCTCCCTGCAGCATCCTTCTCCCCTCCTTGGTATTACCCTAACAGAGAAGGCCTACCTCATCTTTGATATCCCTTCCTTTGTGAATTTATCTTGCTTCTTGGGGGACAAAACCTGGAAGAGGCTTCACAGGATAGAGCTCACAGTTGCTTTTATACAACTCAGAGAAGATGTATATGGGGATATTTTAAGAGTACTCATGTATAAAAGTTTTGCCAAAATAATACTTATATGCAATCGAGTATTCTATTCAACACAACAGTTTTTTCAAGTGCTTGTAGCAAGCCACTAAATTGATTTCACGGCCCCTTATTCAGTCACAATCTACAATTTAGGAAATAATAACTTACAAAGAATGTTCTTGAGAGGCAAACTCCTAGATCTAGAAAAGACTTTAAGAGTTTGTGTTCTTGAAGATTACAGACGATTTTCTTTAGTCTTCAAAATTTGTAGTAGAGGTAATGAACACTGAAACTTTTTTAAAAATTCAGAGAATATAAGCTTAATAAAATAATAAATCTAAAGAAGAATAAGAGTATAACCATATAGATTTTCATTTTTTTTACAAAATATGATTAGGGAAGTGGGGATTTTATTTTTAATCAGTTTAACTTCATTGTTACATGCAAACAGTGACATCTGGTGGAATGACATTGCTTTGCTTTAAAAAAAATCAGCTTTCACATACTGAGTTATGAGATCAGATAAATGTCCAAATAATTCCTGTTTTTATAGTTCCACATAAAATCAAAAATACACTAATCTAATATCTTATCAAACATTGATAGTGCATAATAAAATGACTTCTATAATCTCAATCTGTATTTTTTAAATATGCTTAAGCCTTACTTATATACATATATTAAAAATGGATATAATAGAAGTCTAATTGAAGTTACTGTTGATTCTACTTCTAACTCTGCTACCAGCTGTGATTTGGAGTGTGAAATTTACTCTCAGTTTCCTCATCCATAAATATGAGAAAATTAGACTAGGAGAAGGGTAAGATCTCTTAAGGCTCTAAAACATGTGTTTCTGTGACAAATACCCAGCTAGACTTCAGACAGGAACTAAGTCTTATGGGCTTTGTGTATCTTGGGTCATTGCCTGGATTACATATCAAGGAACAAGGCCAAATAAGGGATGGGGGTGGGGCCGGGATTAGACTTAACCATTGAGGAAAGGAAGACAATGCAGGAAATGGGGCATAGTGAGGGAAAGTCAGGTCCAGATACCCACGTTGTAAGGAAATATAGACCAGAAGATAGAAAACAATATTCCAAACATAGTTTGACAGACCACAGGTGGTAGTGCACTAGAAGTGGCATCAGAAAGTTCTGGCTTGGGACTATGGCACGTTCTAGTGGAGGCGGGGATTGGGAAGGGGCGGTCAACTGGAAGTGGGGAAAACAAAGCCAGACAGTATTCAGTGAAAGCTTTTAGCAATTAAGTAATTAATATCAGGGAAGTCTCCCACAGTTAGTAGGGCCCTGGCCCTGGCCTAGTACTCAGAAATAGAATTTCAGTTGTTAAGAAGGAAAAAGCAATGTAAGGACCTCCACCCTAATATAAGCAGAAGCCCTGCTTCCAATGTTGGGTCACAATGAATCAACTATAGAACACCAGGGTTAAATAAAATATGCATATCCAACTAGATCTTCTGATTCTTTCTGGCTTATGTCAAGATTGGTTCTGAAAACAAGATAACAAATATTCAAAATGAAGCAAGAAAAAAAGAATGAGAGGGTCTTCACAAATTCACAAAACAGTGGGATAAAATAGAAACCACATTTAGAATAGGGGAGCTCTAGTTCTGAATCTTAGCTTTTTTTTTTACCAGCCCTATATACATGGGGTAGTCACAGAATCTCTGAATTACATTTTCTTCATTTGGGAAATGGAAAGGCTTTTTCCATTTATATACAGGTGTTGTTAATACTAAATTATATAGGGGCTCAGTTGGTTAAGCATCCAACTCTTGATTTCAGCTCAGGTCATGATTTCAAGGTCCTGGGATAGAGCCCCATGTCAGACTGTGCTCAGTGGGAAATCTAATTGAGGATTCTGTCTCTCTTTCCTTCTGACCCTTCCTCTATTCACACTCTCTCTTTCTCTCAAATAAATAAATCTTTCAAAGATATTAAATTATAGGGGCACCTGGGTGGCTCAGTGGATTAAAGCCTCTGCCTTCGGCTCAGGTCATGATCTCAAGGTCCTGGGATCAAGCCCCACATCCGGCTCTCTGCTCAGCAGGGAGCCTGCTTGCCTTCCTCTCTCTCTCTGCCTGCCTCTCTGACTACTTATGATCTCTGTCAAATAAATAAAATCTTTTAAAAAAAGATATTAAATTATATAACAAATCCATCTCGACACATTTCCTATTAAATAATCTTATTTTCATATTCAAATATCACTACAATATTTAGAAGATTCAGATAAAATCTTTGAAATGTCAGCATACTTTATATAGTTCGTTTGTAAACAACTAAGTATTAGAGATAATAAGTCAAAATAATTACTCATGTGTCTATATTTCAGTTTTAAAACAAGAATCCTCAAAGGAACATAAACTGCAAAAACAGCATCTTCAATATCATTTTTGTAAGATGTATGTATATATAATATATGTGCATGCACAGGAAAAAAGAAGCCTGGAATAATCTTCATCATATAGAAAAGCCAATGGAAAAGGCCAGCTTCTAGTATAATAGTTAACAAT
Source organism: Meles meles (assembly GCF_922984935.1). Classification (NCBI taxonomy): domain Eukaryota; kingdom Metazoa; phylum Chordata; class Mammalia; order Carnivora; family Mustelidae; genus Meles; species Meles meles. The sequence continues at coordinate 91,058,472 of NC_060071.1, read as the reverse complement.
CACAGAAAAAATATGTAGAGGCAAAATTCTCAGAACCTGGTCCATCCCACCCCAAACACCTTTCAGGATTCTGAATGATTGCATTAATTATATAAAACTGCATCTTCTGGTACACCTACTTAAGATCTAAACATAGTATTATTCTAAGGCCTCCAAGATGATCAATAAAGAAATGCCAGGTAAATCTATCTGATATTAACTTTGGGCAACTAGAAATGACCTATCTTCATTCAAAGTGAGTACACACAAAAACCAAATATAAATTCTATGAAGACAGCCTGAAGTATATAAAAAAGAAATATACCATCCAAAAGTTATATGAAAAACATTCTTTTGAAAAAATTTATTATAGAACTCAGAAAGTACTTTTTTAAGATTTATTATTTGAGAGAGAGAGAGCATGTGAGCAGAGGAGGGGGAGAGAAGCAGACACCCCACCGAGGTGGGGGAGGCCTCACTCAGGGCTCAATTCCACCACACAGAGATCATGACCTGAGCCAAAATCAAGAATCACTGCTCAACCAACTGAGCCACCCAGGCGTGCTCTCTCTCTCTCACTCACTACCTCTCTTTCTCTCAAATAAGCAGATAAAATCTTTAAATAAATACAAAAATAAATAAAATGGTAGTTAGAAGAAATTTTTAAAATTTATACCACAGAAAATGAAACAACTGATTTGGAACAAAGGTTTGAGATATAAATGTAAGCAAAATAATGATAAATGTAGAGAATAGATAATAAAGGTCCAACATATAACTAATTGATATACCTGAAGAATAGTCATTAGATAAATAGAATGGAAATACTACTGAAAACAAAATAGAAAAAGTCCCAAACTGAAGAGGCCTGGAATCATATATTTAATAATGTAAACAGTACTATCTCTGGATGGTAGTAAATTAAAGCATTTTTTGTGTATCAGGAAAAGCTAATTAAAAAGAAATCCACTCCCAAACATGTGCTAGTGACGTTTATTTAAGGCAAACTTTAAAGTCCTAGAAGCGTCTAGGAGGAGTGGTGAGGAAATAGATTACTTGCAAATAAAATAAAAACAGGCTGGCTTCAGATTTCTATCTCATAATGTTAGACATCAGCTAATGATACAAACAAAAAAAAAACACATGTACAAATATTGGCTAATATGATATATTATAAGAAAGAGCAAGAAAAGAGAATATAAAGTAAGATGACAAGAATAATATCAAATATACCTAATATAACAATTATTAAGTGAATAAGGGGTGATCCAACCCATTATAAGAAAAATTTTGATTGGCTTACAAAATATTCTAGTCTATGCAATCTACAAGGGACACAACTAAACAAAGGTTAAAAATCAAAGGGCAAACATATACAATCTATAATGAAAACAAAAGGACCACGGTTAACAGTTTCTTCCTTCCACACACACAAAAATCTGTATATAATCATATATCTGTTTATATATTTAGTTCTACTTCCTTTCAGAACACAGAGCACTACCTTATTCTTAATCAAGGTTGCAGAGCATCCCATCATTCGATGTGTCATAAAAAAATCTTCCATTGATAAAACACCCAATAGTTTCCAGTTTTTAATTACTGTAACAAAAATGAACATCCTTTTGCATGTATCTTAGTAAATGATAGCATCAGCATATAGATGGTATTTACAGCCATAATCACACCCTGGAAGTAGGGGAGAAAAGAGATCCCAGTATATTTGAGTACTCCAATGTTTTGAAGTCAAGAGATGAGGAGACACCAGCAAGGGAGACTTGAGAAGACATAGTGAGGAAGACAGAAAGAGAACCATAAAAGAGTATAGTTCCAACAGTCAGGAGATTAAAATGTTTTAAGGAAGAGTTAATGCAACTGTGCAAAATGCTACTAAAAAGTCAAATTGAGGACTGTGTCTCTTACAGCAAATCTGATGATGTCATTCTTCCTCAAAAAAACTCTATCAATGCCTTCCCATACACTGTGAATAAGAATTTTTCCCCAAGGCTCCATATACATGCCCTCACACACACATACAGGGCATCTGTGAAATCTTACAGGATCTTATTCATGCCTCCCCTCAGCCTCCATTGCACCACTGCTCCTCCTGTTCTCCAATGCTAGACTTCTTTCCAGTTCTTACATGAGCTCCAACTGTCCACAGCAGGGACTCTCAAACTTCAATATGCATTTATGATGCCTGGGTGGCTCAGTGGGTGAAGCCTCTGCCTTCAGTTCAGGTCGTGATCTCAGGGTCCGGGGAGAGAGCCCCACTTCGGGCTCTCTGCGCAGCAGGGAGTCTGCTTCCCCCTCTCTCTCTGCCTGTCTCTCTGCCTACTTGTGATCTCTCTCTCTCTCTGTGTCATCTCTCTCTGTGTCATCTCTCTCTGTGTCAAATAAATAAAATCTAAAAAACAAAACAAAACTTCAATATGCATTCAAATCATCTGCATTTCTAACAAGTTCCCAAGTGATGTTGATTCACTCTTCAGGTTGCAATATATGTAACATTTCCTCAAACCTCTGGAGATAATCAGGAAATCTTCCAAGTTTCCACAGCACCCTGCACATCTGCATATTAATGGTTACATTCCTGATAAGTAAATTACCACTGTTCCTTTCTGCTAATCTCCACATTCCCTGAGGGTAGGGATTATGTTAGCAGATTAGTGCTAACACCCTAGTGCCTAACTCTATGCCTGCCACACAGTAGGCACACAAAAAATATTTGCTGATTGATTTAAGTGATTATTCAGATCTGTTTTCCTTGACATGAAAAGATAATTACAACACAGTTTAAGAAATCAGGTTACAAAACATTAGGCACATAGCATTATCCCAGTTTTGTTCTATGCTATTTATTTGCATACAGAAAATTCTGGAATCATATATTTAAGAATGTAAACAGTACTATTTCTTGACGGCAATATTTTGAATAATTGAGGGGTTTTGCATTTTCTTGCATATTTGCTAAAGTGTTGTTTTTATTATTACTTTGTAACAAAATAATAAATGAAATTAAACATTAGATTCTGAGAGTTAGCCTTTGGTTTTCCAATTGCTGCAGTTGCCACTGTTTTAATGTATAGAAGTAACAGCCTGTCAACATTTTTTTCAAAATGTGACTAAGAATTTCTCTTGTAATTTGAAGCCAAGTGGAGCGTTAAGTCTGGGATCTCTAGCCTAAGCACAGTTTACAACGAGGAAGCTGGCTATAAGGTGAACCCGACTTGAGAAGGTCAGCCAATGTTTGTAAGACAGCATTTTTTGCCAGCTCTCTCTTTATTGGTGGTGGATCAACAAAATACACAAGCAATTTTACATAGACAAGTCAGTAAAATAGAATGTAAATCCATAAATAGACTCAGTAACACATTGGAATTTAAGGTATGAGAAGCTGGCTTTCAAATTAGTGAGGAAAGAGGATTTTTTTGAATAAATGATAAGCAACTGACTAGTCACTTGGGAAAAAATAATGCTTATCCTATCAAATTAATTACAGATGGATCAAGGAAAGCTACGAAATTACTAGAAGAAAATATGAGAAAATACATTTAAATTTAAGTGTAGAAAAGCCCTTTCTAAGAATGATACCAAGACCAGGACACATGGAGAATGATTACTATAGTTTTTACTACATAAAAATTAAGGCTTCTGGATAGCATAAAACACCATAAACAAAACTAGAAAAAAGCAAACAACAAATTAAAAGAAAAAGTCTACTATCTAAGACAAATAGTTAAAATCTTTAATATAAAAGATCACTTAGGGGCACCTGGATGGCTCAGTGGGTTAAGCCTCTGCCTTCAGCTCAGGTCATGATTTCAGGGTCCTGGGATGGAGCCCCACATTGGCCTCAGAGACTGCTTCCCCCTCTCTCTCTCTGCCTGCCTCTCTGCCTACTTGTGATCTCTGTCTGTCAAATAAATAAAATCTTTTTTAATAAGATCATTTATAAATCAATAAAGAAGAAATGAATGTTGACTCAAGAGAACATGAATTGATAATTCTCAAAAGGAGAGAAATAGCCAAAGACATCTAAAAATGTGCTCACCCTCACTAGAAATCAATAAAAATATAATAATAAAGAGATATGTTTCCTCATCAGATTAGGAAAAAATCAAGAAGATTTTTTTTTTATTCATTTCCTTCATAAAGGAACAGCATCATAAATTATTGAAAGCAGTGTAGTCCATATAATTTTTCTGGAGAGAAGTCTGATAATATGCATCAAAAACTTCAGAGCAAAAATTTAATAAATTATTCCACATTTGAGGTCTTCTTACATTTCAGCTTGGTTAAATTAGTGAATAACATGAATGTTCACACATAACCTTGGGTGAAAAATCCGTCTATAGAATACCATACATGGTTTAAACACCTACACATCCAAGAGATGTTAGAAGAATATTCACCAAAATGTGAACTTAATCTAAGTGTTTAAACAGTTTTAATGATTTATCTTATTTTAAAACCCAAATCTCAAATTCCATGCTAATGCTAAACAACTATAAACTTCTCTTTAGAATACAGAAAATTTAAAAGCAAAATTATAATCAATATGAAACATTTTTATAGTTCTCATCAAAATTGCTATCTAGCAAGATAAATGTAAGTTTGAATAATATATTGTTATTTTAAATAAACTTAAGTATGTACCAATGCTAGTCCATTAAAATATCCTTGGTGTTTGCTACAAATAACAATTACTATATGCAGAATTAGGAGAGCATTAAAATATACAAGCACAAATATTGTTATACTTTGTAGTTAACTGTTCATCTCACAGAAAAAACAAAAACCACCAAATGAAAGGGTATTCATTTTGTGTTTACAATTACCTTTCTTGAGAACACTTATTAGTGCAGAAAAAAATCATACATTCTCCGAACTTGTAGGCTCAGCAGACAGATATATTTTGAAAAGGTTAAGCTATGTTTAGCAAGGTAATCCTCAAGAGATGGATGCCAGAGAATTAAATATTCAGTACTTAAATTAACTTCTTATTTGGTACTTAGGAACAAATTGCCAAGAATTATCATCATCAAATAGAACATTTATTGACTCTCTTGGAAAAAGAATGATCTACTTGAAGAAAAAGAATTTTAGAATTGGAAAGAAACCAGTATTTTTAACACTTTGCATGACTAACAGAAGCTATAACTCTTCTGAATGTTTCTTAGCTTATAGTGCTAATGGAAATTACTCAAAATGGTAGTTTTGTGATTACTAAATTATGTTTATGTCTTTATTTTCCACTCTTAGCTTTAGTTTTTAAAAGATATTCCAAAAATGTCATACAGAACTATTACTTTCTACCAGAGAAGCAGGAAGTTTTGAAATTTCCAAAATTCTTCACATACAATTTATTTCAAAAATTTCAGAACACTCACCTTATAAATCAAAACTAAGAGACTTAGATGTATAAGATTATGAATAGCAAATAAATCCTTGAAAAATATTTTTACCTAAACAGAAAATAAACATGAGAATGACCCTCTTTTAGGAATTCAAATTGAATTTCATTTTGGTTACTAAATGCAGGGAAATTGGATGAGTTGTTTTTTTTTTTAAGATTTTATTTATTTATTTGACAGACAGAGATCACAAGTAGGCAGAGAAGCAGGCAGAGAGAGAGGAGGAAGCAGGCTCCCTGCTGAGCAGAGAGCTGGATGCAGGGCTTGATCCCAGGATCCTGGGATCATGACCCAAGCGGAAGGCAGAGGCTGTAACTCACTGAGCCACCCAGGCGCCCCAAATTGGATGATTTTTAAATCCTGAAAGAATGCAGTAAAGTGTTACAGTTTTTACTAAAAGTCAAGTTTGAGAAAATGAGCTCAGCATATACCATGAAAAGAATGGATAAGTTACTTATAATTCTGTGATAATTCATGTAATTAAATGTGGTCTTTTAAAATACTCTCATATTTTAATGAAATACTTGAAACATAATACTTAAAATGTTTCTATTTAAATCTAACTATTCAATATTCTCAATATTTTCAAATGTGTCATAGATAATGTTTCAGGATTCCTATCAGCTCTTCTGAAAGACAGGAGACTTATGAATATACATTCTCAATGAGCAGGTGATTTTGCCCCCAAAGCGGCGAAAGCTGGTGCCTGGGGAGGAGGGAGATAAGAACTTACTCTTTATGTATATGGCATATATATCCACACACACACACATATATGTATATGTATATGTACACATATGTATATGTATATATGTGTGTGTAAATAGATAGATACAGCACCATAAAGAGATACAACTTATACCCAGGATATTAACATTTAATGGGGAAGGGCAATTAGGAGGAAAAGCCTTTTAAAAGCCTTCCTTAAAGGGGTGATGGTGAAAAGAAGTTTGAGGAAAAACTGTGTCAGACCCATCTGAATTTTTATCACTATCCAAAGATGAGAACTTGGACAAGCAACCCAATATTATGGAGCCTAAGCTTCTTCAAGACTAAAATGGAAATTATGACTTCTTATAGTTGAGGATTTAAAAAGAAAAGATGCAAAGCACACTGCACAGTGCTAGGATTATAGTTTCTGCTAAATAAATGTGACCTCCATACCCTTTTCTCCTCTCTTTTGAGGATGCTATGAATTACATACTCTCCAGTAAAGAATGCTCAGATGCCAAAGAGGAATGAGACATGAAAAAAATGGAAGAAACTCCAGAGAAAATGACTTTTATACATGATCCCTGGACTCAGTATGCCCAAAGGAGGTGTGAAATCTAAAAGACTGACTTGGAATCTCAAATCTGTGATTTTCTTAATTGTATAAGCCTAACAATGTGACTTGATTTTTATGAACCTCAATTTTCACATCTGTACTCCACAGAATTATTACAAAGAACAAATACGCTAATGTATGTGACACTCTGGTAACTAGACACCACTAAACTAAAGTTACCTTAGGATAAGCCATGGTTCATGCTGTTAATAGCAGGAAATGAAGATGTGTCCTAGATTGTATATGTACTGGGAAGGAATGGAAAAGGACAAAAACTGCTCCTCTCTAGTGTCTAAAAACAGAACTGAGTCTTCAAAATCTCAGCCTCAAAGACAGGATTTCTCTGACAGTTTAAATCTGGTTTAAAAGAAAATTACCAGAGGAACACTTACCTGTCTCTTCGCTCTTCATCTGTTAAGTGATTATCTAAGAAAGAGGTTCCCAATATTGTAAGCAAAGTATTGTGACCTTTCTTGTCAGCTGTATGGTACACTCGAGAAGCCAAGTGCAAGTTAACAGGCAGCTCCTGGGCTGGGACAGTGGTACACAGATCATGAAGGGTTGGAAAGCGGTAGTCTTGCAGAATTCTGCAACGGTGAAAAGAAAATGGACTTCTTTGGTCATTTGCGGCCTTTTCAATATAAAATACTTTGATGTTAACAATTTAGGGGCAAAAAGGGTGTCTAAATGTATAACATTTAAAACTATAATACTGGTTTATAACACATTTAATACCACCATTGACCAGATCTTCAAAGTTATATATCCAGCTTTCTGCTGAAGATCTCAATCTATGTGACCTACAGATACCTCAGAAACAACAGGTCAAAGAGCAAACTCATTGTTACCTCACCCCAAACCTCTTCTGCTGATTTCTGTAACTCAGTCAGTGATACCATATCCAACCATCATGCATTATGTCTTTGCTACTCTGCTCAAATGTTAATGTCCCTGAAGAAATAGAACAATGTAGCATATTATCCATTAACTAACATCAATGGAACCCAGGTCTCTAAAGATTTTATTTATTTATTTATTTATTTGACAGACAGAGATCACAAGTAGGCAGAGAGGCAGGCAGAGAGAGAGAGGAGGAAGCAGGCTGTCCACAGAGCAGAGAGCCTGATGCGGGGCTCGACCCCAGAACCCTGGGATCATGACCTGAGCCGAAGGCAGAGGCTTTAACCCACTGAGCCACCCAGGCGCCCCGAACCCAGGTCTCTAAAGTTTACGCAGCATCTTCCTTCCCACTCTGCTAGAACTTGCCTCTCTCCTGCCTTTCCAAAGTAGAGAAGAAGACATGAAAATCTTTCTTAATTCCCATTGTCACTCACCATCCAACCAACAAATATGTGTGCAACACCTACCATGTACTACTACTAGTACTAATCCGTACTAGGCTATTTATATACATTCTCACTAACTCCCACAATGAACTTATTATATGGGAGATATTATTATCCTTATTTTAGAGCAGGCTTATTTTGGAGAGGTCATAAAATTGGTAACTACTAGGATCTACATACAATGCTGCTGGCTATAAGCCAATTTTTTTCCCTAGTACTGCCTGTTAATGACCCCTGAGGTGGAAGTGGCTCCTATCCAATATGATTCCATCTCTGCCTCCCTACTATAATTACACCAGTAGGCTAAGCGTCTATCTTCAGCTCAGGTCATGATCCCAGTGTCCTGAGATCAAGCCCCACATTGGGTTCCCTGCTCAATGGGGAGCCTGCTTCTCCCTCTCCCTCTACCTCTGACCACCAACATCCCTGCTTGTGTGCTGCTATCTCTCTGTCATAATAAATAGATAAATCTTTTTTAAAATGTTTTTAAAAATAAATAAAGTTATACTCTTACATTAACCACATGATGTCCTTTTCACCAAACCAAATAAAATGAACTTTAGATCATGTTTTCTAGGACCTCTAAGGCACAGCTGACAATATCGATGACCCTTCTTGAAACTGCAAGCTTTTTTAAATCTGTGCTGTCCCCGCTCTCCATCTACCTTTCAAATTCATCATGATTTGATTTAGTCACTCTATTTTCTTTCTCCATCTTCCAAATGGAGGATGACTTCCAAATTTGAACTCACCTTTGCACACTGGAAAAGTAAGCTTCAGTGTTTCTATTTACTCTTGTGCTGAAACCTCCCAAATTTCATCTCCCAAATCTCACCTTGATTCCTGACCTATAAGATACAAAACACTGAGCCATCTTTGACTCCTCTTCCCTTCACTTGCACATCCAATGAAAAATTGGGGCTTTCTGCAGCTCAGGGCTGCTCCTTCTCTCCGCTCACTTCCAAAACACTCCAGGACAGGTCCTCATCACTTCAGCCTGAGAGCTGGACTGAGCACCACACCCTCTGTTTCTTCCTCTCTTCTATTCCTCCTGCAAAATTCTATCACACTGTTGGGTGCCTGGGTGGCTCAGTTGGTTAAGCCACTGCCTTCGGCTCAGGTCATGATCCCAGGGTCCTGGGATTGAGTCCCGCATTGGGCTTTCTGCTCAGCAGGAAGCCTGCTTCTCCCCCTCCCCTCTCTGCCTGCCTCTGCCTACTTCTGATCTGCCTGTCAAATAAATAAATAAAATCTTTAAAAAAAAAAAATTCTATCACACTGTCTGTAAACACTCCTTTGCCCAGCACAACAGTTCTCTGTCTCTTGCTGCATTCATCTACCTTCCTCTCTCTAATTTTCAAGGCTCTTAAAGTCTGACTGCACTTCTAACACAGGGGTCAGAGCCAGACTGACTCTGTTCAAATCCTGTTTAAAATTATCACTAGGTCATAAGCAAGTCAATTCATTTACTTATACCTTGGCAAATTGGAAAAAATAACATTAGCACATCCTGGATAAAGCTACTTTAAGAAAAAAAGGAGATGAGAACAACTGATGTTTGCCAGAGGGGAGGCGATGGAAGAATGGGCAAAGTGGGGAAGGGGAGTGGTAGATACAGGTTTCTAATTAAGGAAGGAATAAGTCATGGGAATGAAAGGCACAGGAGAGGGGATATAGTCAGTAGTATTGAGATAGCATTGTATGGTGGCAGGCATTAGCTACACTTGCGGTGAGCCTAGCATAACAGAATTGTTGAATCACTAGGTTGTACACCTGAAACTAATGTAATGTTGCATGTCAACTCTACCGCAATACAAAGAAAAGAAAGGATTGAATGCATTTAAAATAGTGTCACTCGCAGGGCAGATATAAGCTATTATTATCTGTCTCCGGGACCATTCATGAGGACAGCAATACCAGTCAGTTCCTTCAGTTGGATCAAGTGCTGCCCATCGTTTTGTCCATGTTTAAATATCCTTCAAACAATACCTGAAGACAAACTTCTCTGCAAAATTTACTGTTCTTTTTTCTTTTTTACAAATATCTCTTTTCATACATTGCCTTCTTCTTGTGCCACCCCTTCTGACCCTTTATCTAATGGATTAATGCTGATCTGTCTACCTACTGCTCCATGTAGTCTAGATAGGAGCAAACTATAAAGAATTTAGTCTTTAGAGTTGGCTGGGCCTGGATCAGAATGTTAGTTCTGACACTTGTAAGCTATGTCACTAGGTTCTCTGAAGGTCTTCTATAAGATGAAAATAAAATCCCTAAATATTAAAAGAAATCCCTCACTGTTTATTATTATCAATTTTACACAGTTCCTGGCCTGTGGGAGTTTCAAGAAATGATTGTTTTATTTTTATTGTTATTGTTATTAATTTGTATTGGACAGCACTTAACCCATCGCTAGGCACAATATGGACATTACTGAATCACTAATAGAGAGCAGTTTATATCATTTCCAAAACAGCATAGGACTCAACAAGGACAGGGCATAAAATCTATACATGTTTTTGAGTAGGGTAGGGGCTGGGGGAGGTAAAACCAAAGCATTTGGAAATGCCTGAGACAAAGAAACCTAACTAGAGGAGTGAAAATGGGTGTCCAGGAAGCCAGGGATCCTAAGAGAGGACTGGGGACAGGGGAAAAGGAAAAAAAAAAAAAAAAAAGGTGAACTCTGAAGTCAAGCTCATCTACATCATCATTCTCTCTAGAACAGGTCTTGGCTAGTGGAATGTACTTGAGATTTTATTACAAATTTTTTTTCCTTGAAAAATCACTACAACCAATCTGAATTCCTATGTTCCCATTATACTCTAATAACAGATTTGCAAGTGAATCTCCCTAGGTCATTGAGCTAACTAACATTACGTTTCCAAGAAATGGCTGAATTTCCAAGAAAATGATTTAATTTGGGGGCTAGTCACTGGTGAGAAAAGTTAGGTTAAAAAAAAAGTGTTTAAAAAAAAAGGAGTAGTGAATAAAAGATTTTTAGAAACATTTTTCTAAAATTGTCTTTTATTATGCAAATTTCTTAACTATCAGCTTTTCATTCCTTAGTATCTTATTCTTAATTCTCTCTAATGAAAACTTCTCATTTCAATTTTAATGAATTAACACAGTACTATATATATCAAAAAGATCTACAAATATTTTTGGCATGCTCGAGAAAGGCTGTATGTTTTTATAGCACACTCTCCTTAAACAGGACTATTTGTCATTCTTTGAAACACTAAGACATAAAAAAGAAAAGACTCTGACTCTGTGTGTGGCCACACTACTTTGCTTAATGCACTAAATGCAAGGTTTTTTAGGGGAAAAAAATCATGAAGTTTCTGCTTCATTGATAATCTGACAGTAACTATTTATTGAAGGTAAAATACTTGTTGTCTGCTGTCACTATTTGTTTTAATACATAATCTTGCTAACTAAATGAGCTTAAAGCAATGCAGATAAGCAATGGCATGTACAGGGTCACTTAAATGCCAATTCGACTCTTTCATAAACTTTGGAATTCTTTTCCCATGAGTCTATTCTCAGCTACTAAATTGTGAGTAATATCCATTTACAAAGTGTAGGCTGGCCATAAAAAGGTTGTCTCCCATGTCCAGCACACCTTTCAGTGCCCTAAGCAACAACAAAAGCTAATAATTAAAGCTTCTTTAAGCCCCAATAAAGAGTGAAATGAAGAAGAATCTAGAATAAACCAACCTATAAAAACCTAGTGGTAAAATAAGGAGAAAACCAGTTTCAACATGATGATTGGCAAAAGATAAACCCATTAACCTAAATTGCATTTACACATATTATTCAAAATTGTGGTACTCTTGCATAATAAGACCCTCCATTAAAAATTGGAGAGGGAGGATAAAACATGAAATGACAGTAGAGAAAAATAAGGCCATCTAAATTACCAAATTGATTGGCCTATGAATATTTTGTGTTGGGTTGAATTTTATTTTATTTCATCATAACAAAATAAATTAACATACTTAGCAGATAATCCAAATTAGTCATTATTGTGACCAAAAATATCAGATCTAACATGTTAACATTTAATTTTCCTTAGTCTCACAAAGAGCTATTTTTATTCAATTATATCATTGTTAAATCATTAAACTAAGTACATTGGTCAAAACAGTTATGGAAAGAAGTGTGAAGTGGAGCACATATATCCCAACCATAATATCTGACACCAGCTCTTCCTGTGGGAAGTTTAAATTAGATCTCATATACATGAATTTCTAAAACATTAAATTTTCCTTTAAAAATGTATTTTCAGGTATCAATGCTATTAAATAACTTCTCTTCAGGCAGTAAAATTTGTGAACTTAAGGAAGTTACTTTTTTTTCGGTAGTTTTTGATTCCACGAGGATTTTGAACACCTTCCTTGTCTCTGTTGGGGAATTCCTAATTTACTTTTTTGTGTTTGCTTAACTTCTTTTCCTCTGATTTGCAAAAATTCTGATGATTTCACCTTCAAGAAAATATAAAGGAGGCTATTAAGGAAAGTTGTAACATGAGAATTAGATCTTTCTCTCATATTTAATGGTCTATCTTATATTTAAACTCCTAATTTCTATGTATATTTTATAGCATAATATAAATCCTAAAGGTGAATTGCTATTTTCCTCTAAATCCTTTTCTAAATTTTTACTTACACACCTTCATAGCAATAAAAATATTAGTACCATATTTATCTATAATATTGTATTTATTGCCTGGGGCACCTGAGTGGCTCAGTCAGTTAAGCGTCTGCCTTAGGCTCAGGTCATGATCTCAGGATCCTGGGATCGAGTCACACGTCTGGCTTCCTGCTCAGTGGGGCGTCTGCTTCTCCCTCTCCCTTTGCCCCTTCTGCCCCCCCCCCACAAACACTCTCTCTCTCTCAAATAAATAAATAAAATCTTTTAAAAACATATTTTATTTATTGCCTTAAAACTATTAGAAGAAATATAAGATTTTCCCCTCCATGGCCTACTCTTCTTGATTCCTTTTCTTTTTCTAAAATTTTTTTTAAGTAATCTCTACACCCAACGTGAGGCTCAAACTTAAAACCTTGAGATCAAGATTCACACACTCCACCAACTGAGCCAGCCAGGCTCTCTTCATTGGTATTTTTAATCGAATTTTCCCTTAGTCTCTTAAAAGTTTGGCATGACTGGTGGTTGCAAGCAGAAGCCAAAATGAACTTTAATGTTTTATATAACTGTTCTGAGCAAAGTTTACCAATTTGTACTTCTTATAGTTTTCTATTTCTACTGCTTGGGGGAAATCAAATGCATTTCTGTCTCTTAAATAATTGCTTTTTAATCATTACAGGTATTAAGAGTATCATTTTCCTAGATTTCCTAGAAAATTTGCAGAATTCATGGTACCAGGTCATCAAAAGATATTTTCTCTGTGGGATGTTCTGTTTTTGTTTTGTTTTGTTTTGTTTTTGAGATTAGATTTAAGGAAGAAAGCAGGGAGGCTTTCTTTGGGAAATGCAGAGATATGGTTGAATAAATAGGAGAAGGCCAGATAAAGGGAGGTTTTTATAAATTAGGTAGAGGGTTTAGGCTCCCTGCAGTAGAAAGGAGAGAGCTATTGTGATTTCTTAGGTAAAGAAGTGATGATGAATAAGGAAAGCTCAGAGTACAGACCATTCTACTCACCATCCCATTAACGTTTGAATTTCCCTTACAGTTTCTCCACCAAATGGTCATCCATCCTGGCTGGAACATAGTGGGGAATGGAGGACTTTGATATATCCAAAGGCAGCCACTTTCTCTCTGAAAGTCCCCCAGTTGTTTGTTATAGAGACTAACAACTTTCATCCACCAGTCTCAATTCAAACCTCAGGATTGTACAGGTACAGTCTAGCTTCTTCCATCTGACTGGCAAGCAAATATTTGAATACAGCTGACACTCCTGGGCCTGCTTTTCCCCCAAATAAACAATGCCAATCCCTTCAATTCTACCCTATATGACATGTTTCTGAAGTACTGCGCTTTGTCATCTTGAATGCTCTCTTCCAAATGGTCTCCAATTTGTCGGTGTCGCTCCTGGGATTGGAAATCCAGATATGAACACGACATGTGAGGTGTGATGGGATCTGATCAACCAGGAGAAAGATGATCGTCTTTTATAGTATTCATCAATCAGCGCAAACTATGATGATTACACTTGTCTTCCTCTCACAAAACAAAGTCATGGCCTAAATAAAACTCTGAAGTCTTTCACATTTGCTCTGAGTCATGTCATCCCATATCTATGCACTTAGCTTGTGGACCCAAGGGCAGAACCATAGACATATTTATTCCAATTAAATTTCATCTGAGATTTGACAACCAAACCTTATCAATGACATTTGGATGTTATCTACCAATACAATCAGTAATCTTCCATATTTTCATTTAAATTATTAGGAAATATGCTACAATGGACACAGCCCTCTCACAGTCCACCGGGGACTTTCATGGCTAGCTGTGCATTATTTGCATAACTAATTACAAATCCATCTAGCAGTTCATCTGATTGCAGTCTAGTCTATGAAACCATCATTGAGAGGCTTGCATAAATGGATTGCTGAAATCCAAAAGCTAATAACAATAACTAATGTTTAATGAGCTTCCTTGTAGGCCCAGCTCTTCACCATGATAGCCTTTCATTGAACTCCAGGCCTGATACTTTTCTGACACTCAGTCCAGTAAGTCTAAAAAAGAAATAAGGTTGGTCTTCTGTGGCTTGTCCTTAAGAAACCCATGCTGGCTCCAAGTGATGACTGCTTCCTCTTATAAGCCGTATATAAGAGGTTCTTCTAAAGTTCTCACAGTTCTTTTAATGACTCATTTTGTCATTCCAGAGCTCTGTCATCTGATCAATGCATACATTACAGGAACCATAACCCTTATCCTTAAAAAGATCAATCTCAGATTTGCAGTTGCTGGACCCCAGGCTTTGAGCTCCCCTCCCACTACAGCCTGTCCTCAAAGCTGCTGCAGTCAGGGACACAACAGGCTTCAACCCATCTGTCTGAGTTGACAGGCTCAGGTACCTAAGTTACTCTTAAAATCTTTTACCAATCTTGGGCTTCAAGTTTCTTTTATCACTTTTTTTTCCCTTCTTTCTAAACTAAAAATTATTCTCTTTGTCATATTTAAAGAAGCAAAGTACAAGTTTATCAGCTTCCTTTTCTCTTTGTAATATTTCTGTTTACTTAAAACCTCAACCTTTTTTCAAAATTAAATTAAGGCAGCTTTGTCATATGTTGTCATCACATCATTCATCCATAATGATGGGGTTATCCTTCCTTTTTTCTCTCTTTACTCTTAAACTAATTTGAAAAAAAATAATTTTTTATTCTTAGCATGATTCACAGGTCTCAACGCATTCTGGATCTTGGGCATTTTGATATAATTATTATAGCCACATGTCACTTTTATGTTTATCTATGGATGTCTATTTCTTCTTTCATCTTTATGTATCTTTAAAACTCTGAATGCAGTAGATAATTTATAACTGTTTTTGTGAGAATTTTTTTTTAAGATTTTGTTTATTTATTTGACAGAGAGAGAGAGCAAGAGAGAGCAGGAGGAGAGGCAAGCAGAGGGAGAAGGAGAAGCAGATTTCCCACTGAGTAGGGAGCCCAATTATCCTGGGACTTCAAGATCATGACCTGAGCCAAATGCAGTTCCTTTACCAACTGAGCCACCCAGGCATCCTGTTTTTGTGAGAATCTGAGGGGATTTAGGGCATCCTGCGTCTCTTAAATTTCCTTCTATTTAGAATCCCAAGACATGTAGTATCTATATTTTGACAGACTTTTACTCTTTTCCCTCCTAAAATGTTCAACAATCCTCTTGCAGGCCCTTGTGTCAGTCATTTCATGGACACCATTACCTCATTTCTCTTTCTTATTTAATTTATCTAAGACATGTTGCTCATGACGGGACAGAGTCCTAACAATTTTTATTATAATAACGAGCTTCTTAGAATAGAAATGGTCATAAAGACTAATCAAATTATCTGCTTTTCTGCTGAATGAGACCTTCTGGCATATATCCAAGCAGTGGAAGTCCTGCACTACTCCTTTAACACACCTCTGTGCTAGTTCCATTTGCTGTGTCAAAAGAGGTCTTCTTGTCCCCCCAGGCTGGTTGGCTTGCTGGAGTATATTATTCCTCATTCTTGTACCAGAGATGCTAGAGACTAATTTTACGCCCTCAGATGTCCAAAGTAAAGTTCATGGATTATAACTGATCTTGACACATTAATGCAAATAAATACAAGATACTTGGTGGGACAAGTCACAGGACTACTGCCTTTCTATGGCATTTCTAACATGTCCCACACTATGCCAAAAAAATACACCATCAAGTCTTTGATGGTTTTCTCTTCTCGTGCTCTTGAAACAGTTCTGGTTCTAGTTTAGAGCTCTCTTAATCCATTCTCCCAAGTCTTTCTTGTCCAACCATTCCCTCTAGTTTTGTGAGGGCCACTCTATCCTGAGTCATTTTTGTAATGGAGAGTTTGCTTTTGTACTTACCCAGACATCTGTTAATTGTTGTTATGAAAGAGCACTGTTACAAAGAGGTAAAGAGTAAAGGTTCCAGAATTAGACCATCTCAGTTCAAGTCTTGCTTTTACAACCTAACTAGATATTTGTACTTGGACAAGTTCTTTATATTCTTTATGACAGTTTATTCAAATACAGTCTTGTTAAGAAATATAGTTTTAGAAGTAGGATAATATATGCAAAACACATAACAAAGTGGTTGGCATGTGATAAATAAAAATACTAATTACTTTAGGGAAGGGCTGCCTCTTTTTACCAAAAATAAATAAAATTTCTTAATATTTAATAGCAGCCACAACAATCCAAAAGAATTAATGTGGAATTTTCTAATGAGAAACTTTAATTCCTGCCAGGCTATCATGGTTAAATCACTGTCCAGATATCCACGTCATTGTTTTACACATTTACTAGCTAACCATTTGCCTCTCATGCCCACATTTTACATCCAAAGTCCCAATGTTCAGATAGAAGTATGGATGAAAACATTATCTATGCCCACCTACCTAACACTTTTTCATCAAGATTCCGTAGCCTTCAAAGATACTGTTTAAAGGGTGCCTGGGTGGCTCAGTCAGTTAAACATCTGCCTTCAGTTCAGGTCATGATCTCAGGTTCCTGAGACTGATTCCCAAGTTGGGCTACCTTCTCTTCGGGGGCCTGCTACTCCCTCTCCTTCCACTCATGCTCTCTCTTGCTATCTCTGTCTCTCCTTCTCTCTCTCAAATAAATGAATAAAATTTTTAAAAAGAAAAAGATACTGTTAAAAAAAAAAAGAAAGAAAGAAAAAGATGCTATCTAAGGGCTACACACCTAGAAGGTGTCAGCCTGAAAGACAGGATTCACCTGAAGTAGTTAGCGATGAATGCGTTCACTTAACCTTGGAAGGATTCACTTCATATCCCAAGTCCATGCTTTAGAAAGGCAGCATGACTTTTAATGGAGTCCATAGCCCATCACAAGTCCCTTCTCCTTCACAGCAGTTGTGGATTTTCTCTAGTCAATTATTATTTGTGCATCTTCCTTATTACCCATTATTCCCAGTAGATCAATATACTAGCCTCATGCAAGATGAACTTAAGAAAGTAGGACTAGAGAAATGAAGAAAAACCAGGAGACCACTGTGTTAATCCAAACACAAGGTCACTAGGACCCAGACTAGGATGAATGCAATTAGAAAAGAGAAGGAAAAAATTACAAGCAATAATATTAGGAGGAATCTAGATCTTGGGAGACTCATTGTGGGTTAGAGGCAAGGGGAGGGGAAGTCACAGATAAACCCAAGGTTTCAGAGTTGGGAATTTTGGGTCCAAGTTAAAGAATGGCCAGTTGACATGGGTGAAAAACATAGCAGCAACATTGTTTTCAATAGGAGAGGGTACCCAAAAGGAAAGGGAAGGTTGTTTACCCAAGAAGTGGTATCCATTTGAATCAGCTAGAGAGAGGATCCATGGTGATAATAAGATAATATTTTGTGGTTCAGGGAAAAGTGACTTTTTTTTAAATCCTAATGAAATGTACCCATTTTACATAAACTCATTAAAGTCAAAAAGTAACTCAAATTAAAGAAAAGTACCAAGTGAATAGTAGTAAAGTAATACACAGATATGGTAAAAAGTTATTTAAATTATACATATATAAAATGAATCTGAGAAACATCTCACAACAGGAAAAGACTTAGGATTAGGATAAACCCAAACAGGGCAAAGTCATAAAACATACAAAATTCACCCAGTTCTGTTCCCTGGGCTACAGTTTCTGACTCCCTCAAGATGGTAATGGGAGGACTTTGTCAATTTCTGAAAGCCCTGAGTTTCCTTCCCTCCTTAAAAATGTGTCTTCTTCCTGGGTGGATCAGTTATTAAGTGTGTGCCTTCTGCTCAGGTCATGCTCCCAGCATCCTGGAAGTCCTGAGATCGAGGCCCCATATTGGGCTCCCTGCTCAGCAGGGAGACTGCTTCTCCCTCTCCAGCTGCCCTCTGTTTGTGTTCCGTCTCTTGCTATCTCTCTCTGTCATAAATAATTTAAAAATCTTTAAAAAAAATATGTCTTCTCTCCCCAGAATTGTGATTAGGGTTGAGACAAAAAGCCCTCAATACACAGATATCCCCTTTTCCCAAATGAGCAATTTACAAATAGAAGGCCCTTTTTCAGGGCGAATCCACCTCCATGCCATGGCCTTGCCTGATCCATTTCTTCACACTTGCACATCCACACAAATCATAACTGTTTCCAACACAAATAGTGTTTTACCTTTAAAGATGCCTGTTTGGCTGCTTTGGAATCACCGGTGGGCTGTTCGTCTTTCAAAGGTCTACTTGACTCATCTGTTGGCCGAACTTCCAGAGTTTCCTGAGATTTACATACTGTGCTTCCTGCTTCTGAGACTCCCCACTCTAACACATCTTCTTGTTCAAGCTGGAAAATACTTGAGATAGCTTTAGGAAGTTCCTCAAGCATATTCTGTGGGAAAACATAAATGTACAAGAATGCTCTTCTTATTGGTCCTCCCAAAGTTTTAAGTGCTTCTTTTTAACCACAAAATGATAATAAAAATGCATGATTGAAATTAATCAAAGGTAGTAAATTTCTTCTGAAGATTTAAAAAGAGAAATTCAAATTGACTTAAGAACAATGTAAAGCCTAGCAAATTATTTTCTCTGGTTCTTGTCTCAGAAAATATAGCTACCCCACAGTAACTATGCACCAACTCTAAGGAAACCATGAGATACCAATCTGACCCTGACTTCACCTCATACTTATACAGAATCAAGGCCCTCTGAAATAACTGACCTCTGAGGTTCTTCAGTCCTGAGAAATGGGATTTTTGCTAACTAGATGCTCTTCCAGAAGCCTGACTTCAAGTACTCAAAGAAGAGCTGACCCAGAGGCCTAGAGGCCTCGAGAAGACTACCCAGACATCCCCGCTCCATTGCAAGCCCTAATGAAAAACCCTCACAAAATATTGCTCTTAAAACTATTTTGTGGGAGGTGCCTGGGTGGCTCAGTAGGTTAAGGCCTCTGCCATTAGCTCAGGTCATGATCCCAGGTTCCTGGGATCGAGCCCCGTGTCGGGCTCTCTGCTCAGCAGGGAGCCTGCTTCCTCCTCTCTCTCTGTCTGCTTCTCTGCCTACTTGTGATCTCTGTCTGTCAGATGAATAGATAAAATCTTAAAAAAAAAAAATTAAAAAAAAAAACAAAAACTATTTTTGTTCCTCAAAAATATCTCATTGATTTAATCTGTATTTCACCAAGTCTTAAGTAAAGTATATTTATAACCATATTTTGATATTACCCAATTTTAAACCAAAACTATTTGGGATTATGGAATACTTGCAATTAAAGCTTCATTGCCTCAAATTAACAGATGGATAAAACCAGTCTGATTTATACAAAAGTCTGAATTCTAGAGAATGACTTGAAAATGCAATTGCATCACTTTGTTTTTTGATACATTTTCATTTGCTAATAAGTAAAATAAAGGATAAAGATGTCATACAGCATCAAATACTATTTATCTTTATTACACAAAAAGGATGGTTAAACCAAGAAATTTCTGTTTGTAAAATGAAACTTTAATCTGGAGTTCATATTTCTATAAAACTATTTATTGGATGGTGCAATGAAAAGAGTAAAAGTTTTATAACTAGATGGGACATTATTCAAATCCTGGATCTGTCAATTAATAGATGGGTGATTTTGGTCAAGTTAGTTAATTCTTTTTAGCCTCATTCTCTTCATTGTAAAAAGGGGGGTTAATAAAATCTTTTTCATAAAATGGAAGAACAGATACGCTCAGGTGATATGTGTTATGGGCCTTGTGCTTTCTATGGCAAGCTCATTCGTTCCATCTTCCATAGATTTGGCACTGTTAATCACTTCCTTTCTTTTTAATTTCTCTTCTCCTGGCTTCAACACATACTCCCAGGTTCTGGTTTGGGAGACTGAACAGATGAAGGTACCACCCGTCAAAACAGAAAATGGAGAAAGAGAAGCTAGAGGAGAGGGCAGTGACAATCCTGTAGCTGCAAGTGACCCTCTTCAGGACTCTTCCGAGTCTTCCTTTTGCCACCAAATCTTTACAGATCATGTCTGTACCCTGTGCCCTCCTTCTGTTCCAGCCTGCATCACACTGTATTGTAGTTGTCTAAGTAATCATTATCATACTCATAATCATCAACATACATGAGCATTATCTCACTTAAGCTTAATCTTCACCACGACTCCACGAAGCAAGAACTGTTTGTAACCCCATTTTGTGGATGAAGAAACTGAGGCTTTCAAAAGTTAAGAAACCTACCCAAGGTCACAGTGAGAGTAAGTAGCAGTGCTCTGTTTGAACCTAGACAACCTGAATCCAAACTTCATTCTCTTACCCTCTTTCTCCTACTCCCAATAGACTAGCACTTCTCGAAGTATGGTTCACAGACTCTTGACAATATTTGAGACCCTTTCAGGGGATCTGCCATTTCAAAGCTATTTTTGTAATAACACTAAGCCTTATTTGCCTTTTTCACTGTGTTGATGTTTGCACTCGTGATGGAAAAGAAGTAGTGGGTAAAACAGTGAACCAATACTTTTCATATGATTAACATGTGAGCTTACAAAAGCATGCAGGCGTTGAAGAGCCATTCAAAGAACAAGGTAGACCAATAGATGTTAATCTAAGAATATACAATAAGTTAATTTATCTTGTTTCAGATTCCTCATTGCAATTCATCTTTAAGACACTACCACTTGTAGAGTTTTGGTATATTAATAAAGAATAATGGCCATAATTTTGTTAAGAAGTCATTAAAATATTATTCCTTTTTTAATCTGTATAAGACCAGGATTACCTAATATATTTCAACCAAAAAAACATACACAACAGATTGAATGTAGAAACAGATATGAGACTCTAGCTCTCTATTAAACTGGGTATTATACAGATATGCAAAAAAAATGCTCTTGCTAAAATTTTTTTAGTTTTTTTTTCTAAAACGATATGTTCCATGTTCATACGTAATTGGTTTATTATTATTTTAATTGAATGGGTAAATATTTTATATTTTTCCTCAGTTTTAATTTCTATTATGGTAAACATTGATCGCTACAATCCATATAAACAAAAACTCCTTTGGATCCTTAAAATATTTTTCAAGAGTTTAAAGGCATCATCCAGCAACTGGGTGATAGACATTAAGGAGAGTATGTGATATAATAAGCACCAGATATTATACAAGACTGATGTATCAGAGCTGTACCTATGAAACAAATAATTCATTTAATGAATTATTCAATGTTATTTAATTAATAACATTAATTATATGTTATATGTTAATTAATTGAATTTAAAATTTTTTAAAAAGAATATTTAAGCTGTAAAAAAGAAAGAGTTTAAAGTCATCCTGAGACCAGAAAGTTTAAGTACTTTAAAACTTAAAATCTAATAAAAAAGAATTGTATCTTACCTATCTCTATATCTCACGTACTTAGTGCATTTATACCATCTGCAATTATTTGTGAACAAGTAAATGAATAAATGAAAGAAAATTATATCAATTTTTTTCCTCTGCTATGTAGTCTTTATTTAGAATATTCATTAAGCAGTATTGTACTTTGTCTCTTTATATATTGGTCTACTCCGTACAATGAGTTCCTCAAGGTCAAGAACTGTCTTTTCTATCTTTACATTAACCATGTCTAAAACAAAACCTACCACGTTGTAAGAAAAGGAATGAATGAATAAACTCTTTGATTTTTTTTATTAAGTTTGTGAGGAAATTATTCTCCATGATGATTCAAAAACTATTGTATTTGAAATGTTGGGTACTTAAAGAAAATAAGTTGCATCAAAGAACTAAGAGATCTCTGACCTGTGGCACTGAGATGTTCACAAGTGAGGCCGCCATGCTCTGAGGGTAGGATGCAGGCACAACCAGATGACAGCATGTTAACCAATGTTCCCCAGATAAATATCAGCCCAGGAAACTTCTAGAAGCCTAAGGGACAGGTAGGATGGACAGATAGAGTTCTGCTCTCTGGCAGAGTGTCTGAAATGAAAGATATCACAGAGGAACCTTTTTACCATGACCAGGTATCAAGTTAAAAGGTATTTTCTATCTTAAAAAGCCAGTAGCCAGGACTGCCAAGGAGATTCAGTCAGTTAAGCATCTGATTCTTGGTCTCCGCTCAGGTCATGATTTCAGGGTCATGAGATCAAGTCCCACATCAGGCTCCATGCTGTGTTTGGAGTCTGCTTAAGACACCCTCTCCCTCTCCGTCCCCCTGCCCATCCTCCCATGCATGCACACATGTGCTCTCTTTCTCCTTCTCTCTCTAAAATAAATAAATAAATCTAAGGAGAAAAAAAAAAGCCAGTGGCCAGAAAAAGTCCAGTGATTGCTTGTAAATGTCAAAACTGAGAGAATGATTCCCACAGAATTACAAAGAAATCAATATTTTTGTTTAAATCTTTATTTTAAATAGTCAAAATGATGTCTAAGTCAAGTACCTGATATCGGGCCTTTTTCATATTTTCCTGAAAAATGGTATCTTTTGTTATACTTTACATGAATGCAGTAAATAGTTTTAAGTCAAATGGTATTAATGAAGAATTTCTATTTTTCCACACCTGACTAATCTTATATTTTCAGTTTATTATACCCATTGGAAGCATATACATCAGAGGTTTCGATATCTACCTATAAGTGGTGTTCCCTAGGGAAAGCTACCCTAGATGTCAGTTTTAAGTCCAAAGCATATGTGAGAAGGCTTCAAAATTGATATATCTACATATTAGCCTTACACATGTGGGGTCCTGGGGTAAGAGATAAAAATACAAAGCAGAAAAAGGCATGGTCTCAATCCAGAAGCATTTCAGACTCTGGTAGTTCAACCAGTTGTAGAAACTCTAACATTATAAGATCCATGGCTTTTGTGGAAAGATTCCATATATTTTCTAATGATAGCATATTATGATAAAAATGAAATGTAATCTGAATCTTTTATGTATGTGGACTCATTTTCAGGAACTAAAGGAGCTTGCTATGTAACAATATTTTACAAATCCTTTATAAAGGAAATGATCATGGTGCAATGGTTTGTTTTATGTAAATGTAGATTTCTATACACAGGGAGACATGTCCTATCCATAGGGAATATACTCCAGATTGCTTTGAATCCTATAAATACTTTGCCAGTGATAGAAGGAAGCTTAACTTCTGAAACAAATTTCTGTCACCAACAATCCATTATTTCTCTACAAAATTTTTCCCTCATCAATGCTATAAACAATTTTTCTAGCTAAATAAAATATAAGATGATGCTTCTTAGAAGCTAACAACATTTAATTAATTCTGCAACAACTTTTTGAATATAAATGCCTAGGCCAGAGGAATTGTTAAAATATTTCCCTTCTGGAAAGAGTTTTGGGCCTTAGCTCAGAAGGTCTATGACAGGCAGCAATGGTGAGCCTAAATAGCCAAGACTCCCAATGTGATATTGGATTAGATGTTCATATGGTTAAGAACACCTCTAAAATGAACGAAGGGAGGTTCTTTGTTTTTTAACTGTCTAAGTAAGCATTTAGGCAACAAGAGACAAACCACTACTTCAATATAGGCAAGGATTTTTATTAAAAACTTTACCATTTGAGGTTCCTCAAGATTTATCTGTAATCCTTGCTCTGCTTGCACTTGAGATGGCTTGTGCCAGTACACTTTCCCCATTAAAGATATATCCTTAAAGTAGAAAAAAAAAAAAAAACAATTAAAACAATGTCAATTTTTAACATCATAGAGGTATATTATTCAATGCAGTAAAATTCCAGTCATTTATCAGTGAAGAATATATAGAAGAAATTTAAGCTAGGTAATATTATGCAGTAAATAGGAAACATAAAACAAAAGTTACAATGAAAATATTTTATCTATTACTCCAATTTCATGGCTTTTTAAGTTATTGATATCAACAGATATAACATCAGATTTAATCAGACAATTAGGTATAGGTACAGATTTTGTAAAACACTGCTATTAAATGGCTGTACAAGGAAGATACATTAAAAACTAAAATTTAATCTAACAAAGGAAGAAGGAATATGAGTATACTTTAAATTTTAATGAGTATAACTATTAATATCATTTTTATCATTACTAATGCTAATTGCTATGATAAAGTCGCATTCAGCTGAAGTGATAAGAAGATAGCACACCACAACATCTAACAACAAAGAGAAATAAAGAAACCCAGCTCCTGCCCAAACTGCAAAGTCACAGACCAGGTATCAACAGGGAAGTTACTGTGTTCCGCCTCACCTCAGTTCTATCATCTTTAAAATGGGGATTCAATTCAATTACATGACTTTTGACAGCCCATTTCTCCTCTAGACTTTAATGACATCAATAGCAGATATAAACATTCACTGTGCTTTAAAACATTACCTTTTCTTTGCTTCATCAAAAAGATCCAACTTAGGCCATTGGCTTCTACTTCAGCCTTTATAACACAAATAACTATAAAATTGGACAAAATATAAGAGCAACTCTTTTAGGACTGGGCAATAAGCAGTGCACAACTGCTTTTGTTGTTTCCACACTGACTAAGATAATGGAAACCATAAAAGGTTAAGAGGCAAATCAACCCATATTTCTGCCTTTCACAATTTCCAGACCACAACACAAAATAGAGGAAAACAACATAGAATCCAGGTATCTCACTAAGTTGAAGAAATAGAAATTAGAGTAAGGGGAAGACAAAGAGGGTAGAATTTGTAAGGCATAGTATGAAAAGGAAGGGACAGCATAGAAAAATAGCTCCAGGAATCTGAATCAGGTATTTGAGTTATTGACTGAATACCAATCTGTTCATACAGTAGCGAAACCCATGAGGGCAGACAAAGATAAACTAACCCTCCCTGGGGCAGGGGAGAACAATTACCAAAGATCTATAACCACAATTCCCAAAGCTCACACAAGACCAGGAATCATCAGGTCTCCCACCAGACATGCTGAATATGTGGTACATTCATTATAAACCTCAGAAGAGTCAGACATTAATAGTAGTTCTAAATTAGCTCTAGAGCAAAGGCTTCTTAGGACTTTAACAACATTTTTAAAATAATACTTCAAAATATCAAGCTGATCTTCAGGTAGTTTAACAGACTATTTGAACAAACCCCAACACTTTTAGAGGAAGACAACAAAATCTTATATTCCACAATGTAAAATTCACAATGTTCAGCACTCAATCAAATTTTACCAGTCACATGGAGAAGCATAATTATGTAGCACACAATCAGGAGAAAAATCACTAGAAAAAGACCTAGAAGTGATATATATGTTGGAATTAGCAGATAAGGATCTTGAAATTTCTAATATAAATATTAAAATGTTCAAAGATGTAAATATAATAAGAAACAAATGTAAGATATAAAAACAGAATTAAATGGAATATCTAGATAAAACATTATCTGAAATAAAAATTTCACTGAGTGGCATTAATAACAGAGTAAAATTATAGAGGAAAATATTTGTTAACTTGAAGACACAGCAATAGAAACAACACAAAATGAATCACAGAGAGAAATAAAAAC
Organism: Meles meles; assembly: GCF_922984935.1. Classification (NCBI taxonomy): domain Eukaryota; kingdom Metazoa; phylum Chordata; class Mammalia; order Carnivora; family Mustelidae; genus Meles; species Meles meles. Next base: position 91,032,265 of record NC_060071.1, on the reverse strand, counting down.
TGAAAAAAAAATTAATACTCAGTCTAACATAATATTTAATTAGAGTCCCAGAAAGGGCAATATGAAGGGAGCAGAAAATATCTGTACAAAACTGGCCAAAATTTTCCAAATTTGTTTTTTTGTTGTTGTTTGTTTGTTTGTTTTTAAGATTTTTTTATTTGTTTATTTGACAGATCACAGGCAGGCAGAGAGGCAGGCAGAGAGAGAGAGGAGGAGGCAGGCTCCCCGTTGAGCAGAGAGCCCGATGTGGGGCTTGATCCCAGGACCCCGGGATCATGACCTGAGCTGAAGGCAGAGGCTTTAACCACTGAGCCACCCAGGCGCCCCAAAATTTTCCAAATTTGATGACAACTATAAACACCTTGACACAAAAATTTCCACGAATTCCAAGCAGAAACACATAAAGAACATGATGCCGGGGCACCTTGGTGGCTCAGTGGGTTAAAGCCTCTGCCTTCGGCTGGGGTCATGATCCCAGAGTCCTAGGATCGAGCCCCGCATCGGGCTCTCTGCTCAGCAGGGAGCCTGCTTCCTCCTCTCTCTCTGTCTGCCTCTCTGCCTACTTGTGATCGCTTTCTCTCTGTCAAATAAATAAATAAAATATTAAAAAAAAAAAACGTGATGCCAACCACATTATAATCAAAATTAAGAAAACTAGTAATAAAGAACAAAAATCTTGTAAGCATCCAGAGAAACACTAAGTACAAAGAAACTAATAATTACTGACAGCTAATTACCATAAACAAACATTGCAGGCTTCCTGTCATAATTATGTGGGCCAGAAGACAATGAAGAAATGTATTTAGAGTACCCACAATGAAAAAAACAATAAGATCCACATAAAATTCTATATCCAGCAAAAATATCTTTCAAAACTGAAGGTGAACTACTTTTTCAGCAAACAAAATGTGTAAAAATTCATCATCATCAAACCTACAAGAAATGTTAAAGGAAATTCTTTGAGCAAAAGCAAAATGGTATCAGATCAAAACTTGAAAGCATGGGTGCGTTCAATGGGTTAAGCCTCTGCCTTTGGCTCAGGTCATGATCTCAGGGTCCTGGGATCAAGGCCTGCATCAGGCTCTCTGCTCAGCAGGGAGCCTGCTTCCCTCTCTGTCTCTGCCTGTCTCTCTGTCTACTTGTGATCTCTCTCTCTGTCAAATAAATAAATAAAATCTTTTAAAAAATAAAAAAATAAAGATATTTTAAAATATAATAGATGGTTTAAATAAAATTAATGTTTTGTTTTATACATAGATATGAGTATGCATTAATAATAATACAATAATGGTAGAAAGGAAAGGAAATATACTTCTGTTAAAGTTCTTATATCATATGTGAAATGGCATATTATTTATAGGGATATAAGTTAAATATGTACAATGTAAACTCCATAACTCCTACTAAAACAATAAAGAGATAAATAAGCTATTAGTACAAAACAGAATAAAATGCTAGAAAATATAATTAGAAGAAGGCAGGTAAAGGAGGGAAAAAAACATAAAAAATGTGACAAATAGAAACCAAATACCAAGATCGTAAATATAAATCCAACCTTATTGACAATTACATGTAAATGGCACTCCAGTTAAAAGACAAAGACTGTCACTGCAGAAAAAGACAAGATCCTCCAATATAACTGCTATAGGAAAGAAGCCCACCTAAAGTATAAAGACACAAATAGGTTAAAAGTAAAAGGATGAAGGGAGTTATAAAAACATTAATCCTAAGAAAACTGGAGTGGCTATATTAATATCAGAAAAGGCAGACTTCACTTCAAACAAGAAATATTAGCAAGAGAAAGATCATTTCATAATAATACAAGAGTCAAGTTTATCAGAAGACATAGAAATAGGTACTAATGTCAATGCTTCAAAGGACATTTTTTTAAAAACTAACAAAACTGGAAAGAGAAATAGAAAATTTCATTATTATAGTTAGGAATTTCAAACCAAGACTAACTGGCTCCTGAAACTCAGCTCTTCATAAATATACTAACTAAGGGTGCCTGGTCAGTTAAGTGTCTGACTCTTGGTTTTGGCTCTGGTCATGATCTCACGGTCCTGGGACTGGGCCCTCAAGGGAGCTCCACACTCCGCATGGATTCTGTCTGAGATTCTCTCTTCCTCTCCCTCTGCCCGTTCCACTTGTGCTCTCCCTGGCCCCCACTCAAATAAATAAATAATTCTTTAAAAAAATAAATAAATAAAATAAAATAAATATGCTAACTAAATCGCAAACATGAAAACCTGCAAAAAAAAAAAATTCTTTACAGCCTTTTAGGTTTATAAATATACCATTCAAGTATAAAAACCTGACAATAATGAACACGAAATTCAGAATATTGTTCACATCTGAGGAGGGAGAGATTGATTGGAAAGAGGTACAAAGGGTATCTCTACCCAATCTGAAGTGAATATGACAAAAATATTAAATCTTGAAAAATCTGAGCAATGAACACAATATTTCATAATAAAGAAATTTCTCAACACATTTCATGTAGGTAATGTACCAATATCAAAGATAGGCTAAAAATATCCTAATAAACCTATAGTTTTCCTCACTTATGAAGATAAATGCAAAAATCCCAATTAAAATATTTGCAATTAATCAGCATATTTAGAAACAATAAAACTTGACCAAGAAAAATTTTCCCATAACTTCATGGATGATTCATTACTAGTTTATAAGATTAACAGATTACCACAGAAATTCATGTAATCAACTCAGTAACTGCTGAGGATAACCTTCAATAAAATTCAACACCCATATCTGAATAAAGAGTAAACAGAAACAGAAAAAAACTTAACCCCACAAGAGATTTTTGCAGATTCCTGCACCAAATATATTTCATAATAAAACATTAGACAGATGAGACCCAATGCGACATGAAAAGAAAGAGTACATGTATAAATAACATAAGGGAGAAAACCAAAATATTACTTCTAATAGATTATGTAACCATATAATTGGTGAAAAAAAGAAAGTTAACTGAAAAAAAACTAGCAGGCAAAAGCATATCTAACAATTCAACAAATAAAATTTCATACTGGCAATAACCATTTAAGACTGCATTCTTAAAATAAAAATGAGCTACTAATATACAAAATGCAAATCTCAGAAACATTATGCTAAGCAGGAAAAGCCAGGTTAAAATAGCATCAGAATAGCCAAAAATAGCATCTCCAAACCACCCAATAAAGTAAATATAAAGATAAAAACAGATGAAAGTATTTGTCTAGTTAAAGTCCCATGCCTAGGTTTTTTTAAGAATAGTTTTTTTCTTTTCTATGGGTCATACTTCCTTCCTTCATTTGTATAGCTCAGAATTGATTGTTGAAAGGCTTATAGCAACACAGGGAGCACTTATTCAAAGATTACTAATGGATGTCAATAAGAACAGTGAGTATTTTAATGTCTTAACTTGCCCTCTTCCCATAATCTGCTATCCAGCTAACCAGTAACCTCGAAAAATAAAGATAACAATAAAATAAATATTTTAGTAACTTTCAGATACGTGAATGTGTATTGGTTGTTTAGGGTCAGTCTCAACCTATCAATAGCGATGTTATCAACTGGAAATGCCTGTGGGGAACCACCTGGGCCCACACTATTTGTGGTAGGTCCCCACAGAATTTCCCGAGCCACAGCAAATGTTACGGCTGGACCAGTCCTATAGTTCTTCTTATGAATATAAAATGTACCTCAGCAACAACTATCAGGGAACTTTGAAACAATAAGGTTTACTACTCATGAGTTCTAAAGGGTACATGGCATGCCCATGACCAGTTTGTGAGGATAGAGAGAGGAAGAGAGAGCAAGTTCATGGACCTCATTCTGACTTCATTGGAATTGAGGGTGGGATGCCCAGGGTTTAGCAGGTTCACTCCTTATCAGTGAATTTAAAATATAAGTGTGGCAATTAAAGCACAGGAAGGAAAATGCAAGCAGCAATTAGTCAAATGATTATCTAGGCAACCAGAACTTTCAAAAAAAAAAAAGGAACTTCATGAGAAGGGTATCCTTCTTTATCTAATTGTGTGGTTGGCAATGTGTTTATTCAAGATGGATGTCTTTGAAATGGATTCTTCAGCAATCAAAAACTTAACATCAGGTACTTACATTACAATCAAAAAAAGCCAATTGTCAGGTGCCTATTCTACATTGATATGCACACCACGGGCTGTACACATGCTCAGAAGAGAGTAGAAACCTTAAGTTTCACCTCTAACAACACTGAGGTTCCGGGCAAGCTGGAAGTTAGGACTAATGCAGTATTGTAAATTGTCTGCCTGAGTACTAGAGCATGTCCCAACACACAAAAAAATCCCTCAGCAAAATCTGAGAGACACTCATTCCAGGCATTTGAGAAAATCTATATTCAATTATTACCTGACCATTAAGCTAACCAAGCAGAGACTTCAGCAGCCACATGCAATAAAGAAGAGACTTTACAAAATTAGTTCAAGAAAGTCACTAACTCTTTAAATGACAACAATAAAAATAAGAACAACAGCAAACAGCAATAATAACAAACCCTGGGGGAAAAGAAGGATCTTATTTTCACAATTATCACATAACATAATTTTAAATGTCTAGTTTAGGGGTACCTGGTAGGCTCAGTCAGTTAAGTCTCCGCCTTTGGCTCAGGTCATGATCCCACGGTCCTGGGATTGAGCCCCACATTGGCCTCCCTGATCAGCAAAGAGTCTGCCTCTCCCTCTCCTTCTGCCCCTCCCCCCCAGGCTCATGCTCTCTCTCAAATAAATAAATAAAATCTTTTTCTTTAAAAGATTTTATTTATTTATTTGAGAGAGAGAGCACAAGTAGGCAGAGCAGTAGGCAGAGGGAGAGGGAGAAGCAGGCTCTCTGCTGAGCAGGGAGCCCAATGTGAGGCTTGAATCCAGGACCCTGGGATCATGACCTGAGCTGAAGGCAGCCACTTAAATGATTGAGCCACCCAGGCACCCCAAATAAAAAAAAAAATTTTTTTTTTTGGAGATTTTATTTATTTGACAGAGAGACACGAAGAGAGGTAACACAGGCAGGGGAAATGAGAGGTAGAAGTCGGCTTCCCACTGAGAGGAAGCCCGATGCGGGCCTCAATCCCAGGACCCTGGGATCATGACCTGAGCCAAAGGCAGACACAAAACAATGGAGCCATCCAGGTGCCCTCCAATAAAATCTTTTAATAAATAAATAAATGTTCAGTTTATAACAACAACCAAAACAATATGACACATGCAAAAAAATAAAAAAGCATATAGATCAACATAGGAAACAAGACAATCAATAGAAAATGTCTTTTACAACTATCATATGATCTCCCTGATATGAGGAAGTGGAGAGGCAACATGGGGGGTTTGGGGGGTAGGAAAAGAATAAATGAAATGAGATGGGATCAGGAGGGAGACAAACCATAAGAGACTCTTAATCTCACAGAACAAACTGAGGGTTGCTGGGGGGAGGGGGGGTTGGGAGAGGGGGAGGGGGGTTACGGACATTGGGGAGGGTATGTGCTATGGTGAGTGCTTTGAAGTGTGTAAACCTGGAGATTCACAGACCTGTACCCCTGGGGCTAAAAATACATTAAATGTTTATAAAAAAATTTAAAATTTTATTAAAAAAAAAAGAAACTATCTTTTAGAAAGTCCAGAGATTGGCCCTATTACACAAACACTTTAAATCACTTTTTCAAATATGTTAAAAGAGCTAAAAGAAATCATGTCAAAGCAAATGAAGGGAAAGTATGATAGTAATGTCTCATCAAATATATAATATCAATAAAGAACTGGAAGTTATGAAATGAACAAAATAAAAATTCTAGAGTTGAAAAGTTCATTAACTGAAATGAAAAATTCCACAGAGGTGCTCAGTGGTAAATGTGAACAGATATAGAAGAAAAAAATAGTGAGCTTGGAAACAGAGCAACTGTGTTATCTAAATTGAAGAACAAAAAGAAGAAAGAAGGAAGAAGAAATTTCAACAGAGCCTTAGAGACCTGTGGGACATCATCAAACAAAACGGCAGTCCCAGAGGAACAGGGAAGTACAGAAAGGATGCCAATAGGAATAATGGCAGAAAACTTCCCAAAGAACTCTGTATATCTCCTCTGCAGTGGGGGTCACATACATACCCCACTCAGAAAACATACCACACTTATATTTATGTTCTGGAAAAATTATTTGATGATGTAATTAACAGCTCCAAAGTGGAAAGTTAAAGTATAAAAAATAAATAAGTAGAGGTGATATGCAATGACACTGTTGAAATGTAAGTAATAATCTAAATAATTTTAAAATTTTCTATTTTTTAAGATTTTATTTATTTATTTGACAGATAGATCACAAGCAGGCAGAGAGGCAGGCAGAGAGAGGAAGGAAAGCAGGCTCCCCGCTGAGCAGAGAGCCTGACGCGGGGCTCGATCCCAGGACCCTGAGACCATGACCCGAGCCGAAGGCAGAGGCTTCAACCCACTGAGCCACCCAGGTGCCCCCTATGACTCACAAAATTAAGTGTGAATATCAGGAATTCGGTTTAAAAAAACAAGTAAACTATTAAACCTGATCCATGAAAAAGTAGAACATTTAATCAGAACTGTAACAAGTACAGAGATTGAATCGGTAATCAAAAATCTCCTTACAAAGAAAATCCAGGACTAGATGACTTCCCTGGTGAATTCTACCAAACATTTAACATCAATCCTTCTTAAACTTATACAAAATACAAAAGAGGAGGGAACACTTCCTAAGTAATTCTACGAAGCCAGCATAATTCTAATATCAAAGCCAGATAAAGACACTGCAAGAAAAGAAAATGATAGACCACTTTCCTTATAAATATAATAAATGGGTGTGGAGGTGACAGGTAAGAGTAAAAAAAGAAAAATGCTTCATTTAACTTTAGGAAATACATGATTTCATAAGTCAAATGAAAAAAAATATATAGTAAAATAGTTGCTTCAGTTAATGATAGGAAATTTATCAATTTATAAGTCAAAAAAAGAGAAACATATGATCATATCCATGGTAGTCTCCAGTGAAAAATCACATGGAAGGCAGCATGATAAGGAGGTTGAGCACACATACTCTATAGTCCAATTGCTTGGATTCAAGTCTTGACCCTGTTACTTTAGTCCCTAAGGAATCTATTGCAAAAGTATTAGAAATAATGTTTTTTAGCAGTAAATCCATTACAAAAAAACCAACTTTAGAAATTGAGAAAGGCAGTGGGAGGTGCCTGGCTGGCTGAGTCAGTGGAGCATGTGACTCTTAACCTTAGTGTTGTGAGTTAAGTCCCATGTTGGGCATGGAGCCTACTTTAAAAAAATAAAAATGAGAAAAGGAACAAAATCAGAAAAGCAACAAAAAATTATAAACTATCAAAACAGTGCCTTAAGAAATGTGAGAAAAACTAAAAAAAAAAAAAAAAAAAAAAAACCAAAAACTTTACCAAGATACAAAAGTGGACTTGAATCAGAAATCTTGGATTTGGGACTAAGGAAAAAAACCACAGAAAATTTTTAAAAGAAATATAATTATAGTAGTCCCTACTTATCCATAGGGGATATGATCCAAGATGCCTAAACCATGGATAGTACCTAAATATATATATTGTTTTTCCTATACAGATATACCTATGATAAAGTTTAATTTATAAAGTAGGGACAGTAAGAGATGATCAGCGGTAACTAATCATAAAATAGAGCAATTATAACAATATACTGTAATAAAAGTCATGTGTATATGGTTCCTGTCTCTGTCAAAAAATCTTACTATACTGCACTCACCTTCTTGTGATGAGATGATAAATGATCTATGTGATAAGGTGAAGTGAGGTGAACGACATACACACTGAGATGCAGCATTAGGCTACTACTGTCCTTCTGACAATACATCAGGAGGATCATCTGCTTCTGGACTGTGGTTGACTGTGGGTAATTGGAACTGCAGAAAGCAGCCCCAGAGATAAAGAACTACAGTTGTCTTTTGCCTAACATGTATGATTAATTCTATCTTGTCTCCCTGGGTCAGAAATGACAATGTGTAACATATTTCTCCATCTCTCACATGGTCTGTCATGGTGTTGAGCAAATTTTTAAAAGCCAGGAGCAACTTGATGATCCTGGATACATTTTCCATGTGTTTCACAGAGCAGTTTCTACCTCTGGTATCTAACTTAGAACCCAGAATGCTAGAGCTGGAAGGAACTTGAAAGATCAGTGAAGTCTGAAGGGAGCCCGAATTTCAGCCACTGAAACGAGCGCTCTGAGCCCCAAAGTGCACTGTGAAGTATTCAAAACAAACAGAGTCCATGGTCTTTTCCCTAAACTGCTTCAAGCAGATGGACCAGCAACAGAAGCAGCAGTGTCTCTCTGGCCTGTTAGGCAGGCACAGCATTTTTTCAATCATCTTCAAAAGAAGAGAGGTGGGGAGAGCAACTTCCCACCCCCCCCCCCCACTCTTCCTCACGCAATCCAGGTTCTTCCCAAAGGACGCTGGCTGCAAAGACGTGGACCAAAACAGTGTTTTTAACATAAGCCCTTTTATGATTTCATCAGCACTTATTCAAGGTGCCCTGCCTTTAAATAACTTACTATGAAGTTCAAGTTTCAGAAAGAAGGAAAGAAAAGACATTTTTATGGCCCTAAACAAATACTTGTCCACACAGGTTATTCTCCTGAGAAACTGCCCTGATTTGCATTGACTTTTTCTTGCTTCCCGCAGGCAAAACCCTGCCGGCATTGGCCTGTAGAATCCTGCTTACAGGCTCAAGAATGTGTCAAGGCTGCTTTGCAATCATTCTCAACCACATTTGGCTTTTTCTTTTTAACATTTTATATGATTGTTCTGAATGGCTGGACCCTGTATTCAGTAAACTGTCAGTTCTGAAAAACATGATTAAAAAAAAAACAGGAATCTGAATGGCTGCCATATAAATTTAAATTTCAAAATTGCTACAGACACTATCTATAACTGAATGTGTTGGTATCTTTTCCACAATGTCTGAACAGAATACAGTAAAATCCTCAAGCCTATTTTTTAAAAACTACAAATATTTCCAGAATCACTGTGTTTCAAGTAAATGTATGCTTTTTATATCACTTTTCTGACAGGTGCCCCATGACACAAAACTACATAGAACACTTAGAAAAAAGTTATTGAAACATTCATGAAAAGCTTGTTAAATTCAGGTCATCTAAAACAGATGTAATCAGAAAAATATTTCCAGAATATGATCAAGCCTGCAGTCAAACAAAGCACTATCCTTTACTCCTCGATATTTATACCAAGGAAGGCAACACAAATCTGGGCTTTTTCTTTCAGAAACCTATAGATAAATTTTCGTGACTATGCCTGCTTCTAGGTTATGGTATCTACCATATTAGATATGGAATTCCTTTGAATTAAGCACTATTTGGTGAATTAGAACGAGCTATGTGACCACCATTTTGCTACAGTGCTTTAGAGCCAGGAATCCAAGAGAGATACGAAGCAAGGTTCTTTTCCTCAAGAAGTTTACTATTTAATTAGGGAAATTAAAATAACAGCCTAGAAATAATATGTTTTTAATCTCAAGCAATGTATTCAAGCAAGCATAATTATTATGTGCAGGATCCAAGTTCAACAAGGATTCATTCAGTTTATAAAGAGAGATGAGGATAAAAACATAAATACCAGAATAGGCACCAGTTCCAATTATGCACTGAAAAATAAATCTGGGGAAGAGATCATTTGATTTTTGGGCTAGAGACAGAGAAAGAGGGAAGGAAGAACAGTGGTTCTCATTTCATATCTTAATATAAGACCACCTGAATAATTATGTGCTTGTGTTAGTTGACTTTGAAATTCTTATGCCTCTTTTGTTTATTTAGTCAACAGGAATTTGTAATACTAAAACTTCCAAGACACAATCTGAAGAAGGATGAAAATATTTTTCTTATGCTTTCTCAAATGACAGTAAATCTAAGAAACTCTTATTAGTTTTTACTTCTCTAAATCAAATAATAAGTTCAATTAATTTTCTTAAATATCTTCTACTGTAAAATTATTCAGAAAATTTAAAACTCAGCAAGTTAACACACAACTAACCTATCCTAATATTCAACAAAACATTTGCAGTAATAGCCACAGATCTTATTACAAAAAAGCTCAGGTAGCCAGTGTCCAAGATGGTCCCCGGTGGCTTCCACCTCCTGGTATTCATGCCCCTGAGTAGTCCCCTCCTCACTGAATAGGGCTAACCTGTGTAATCAGTAATATACAGCAGAAATGATAGTATATGGCTATGTCATAAAAGATACTGCAACTTCCACCTTGCTCTCTCTTAGATCACTCAATCTAGGAGAAACCAATTGTTGTGTTAACACTCAAGCAGGCCAATGAAGAGGCCACATGGTAAGAAATTGAGATCTCCTGCCAACTACCAGCACCAAATTGTCAGTCTTATGATTGAGATCGTTCAGTCCTAGTTAAGTCTTCAAATAATGGCAGCCCCAACAAGATCTTGATGACAACCCCATGAGAAAACTCAAGCCAGAATCACAGTTAAGCGGCTCCTGGATGCCTGAACCACAGAAACTATATGAAATAACAAATGTTCATTACTTTAAGCTGCTCAGGTTTGGGGTAATTTGTTGCAAAGAAATAAATAACTGAAAAAGGTTCTAAAGGTAAAACTCTAGCTCTTCAGGTATTTCATGACATTTCCTGGAGAACCTAAAATCTTAAAATCACATACCAATTACCATTTATTTAGGCAAGTACGTGTATTCTTCATTATTACCTTTATTACATAATTTTTGTTAGCTTTTTTGCTTAAGAAAATCCATTAAAAAGTGAAATATTTAGTGCTGGATTTTTAATCAAAACAAAAATATGTGCGTTAACAATATATACTGGGAGATACTTAATATACGTTTGTTTGTCCCACATAATTATTCCACGTACATTATGAAATATCATCTAACATTTCATTACATATGTCAGCAACTTTAAAAGACATATGCCATTTCACCTCACGCCTGTCAAAATAGCTAAAATCAACAACACAAGAAAAAAACAAGTGTTGGCAAGGACGTGGAGAAAAAGGAACACTTGTGCACTCTTGGTGGGAATGCAAACTGGTGCAGACACTCTGAAAAACAGTATGGAGGTTCCTCAGAAACTTAAAAAGGGAACTACCCTAAGATCAAGGATCTCACTACTGGGTAAAGAATACAGAAACATTAATTCAAAGGGATACACACACTCCTATGTTTATAGTTGCATTCTTTACAATAGTCAAGATATAGAATTGGCCCAAGTGTCCATCAACTGATGAATGGATAAAGAAGATGTAGTATAGGGGTACCTGAGTGGCTCAGCAGGTTAAGCCTCTGCCTTCAGCTCAGGTCATGATCTCAGGGTCCTGGGATTGAGCCCTGCCATCGGGCTCTCTGCTCAGTGGGAAGCCTGCTTTCCCCTCTCTCTCTGCCTGCCTCTCTGCCTACTTGTGATCCCTCTCTCTGTCAAATAAATAAATAAATTTTTTAAAAAAAGAAGATGTAGTGTATATAAAATGGAATATTATCCAGCAATAAGAAAGAATGAAGTCTTGTCATTTGCAATGCGGATGGAGCTAGAGAGTATAATACTATGTGAAATAAGTTTTAAAAAAAAGGCAAATATCATAATGATTTCACTCATACATGAATCTAAGAAACAAAACAAAGGGAAAAATTGAGAGAGACAGAGAGAGAGAGAAACCAAGAAAGAGACTCTTAGTTATATGGTTACCAGAGAGGAGGTGGGTGGGGGATGGGTGAAATAGATGATGGGGATTAAGGGATGCACTTGTGATGAGCACCAGATGATGTATGGAAGTGTTGAATCACTATATTGTACCCCTGAAACTAATATAACACCATAGGTTAACTAACTGAAATTAAAATAAAAACATTTTTTTTTAAGATTTTATTTATTTATTTGAAGACAGAGACCACAAGTAGGCAGAAAGACAGCCAGAGAGAGGGGGGGAAGCAGGCTCCCCACTGAGCAGAGAGCCCAATGCAGGGCTTGATCCCAGGACCCTGAGATCATGACCAGAGCCAAAGGCAGAGGCTTAACCCTCTGAGCTACCCAGGTGCCCCTAAAATAAAAACTTCTTAAAAAGACACATCCCATGAACCATTGCTACAGTCATTGTAAAAACTATGGAATCACAGAGAAATGAAGAGCTTACTAGAAGCAGGTGTCATAAGCCCACACCAAAAAAGGGGTTTTTGTTCAAAGCCAATGAAGGAAATTCTGTAAGTCCCCTAACACAAGTCTATGAATAATAATATCTAATCTATTCTTATATTCTAGGCAATACACACAAACACTTTCATTGGTTAAGATGAAGAATAACCAATATCACCAATAAAGGAGCATTAATTATCAGCCTTCAGTTATCCTTTCTCCACACTAAATTCCAGCTCCTCCAAAATTTTCTTGTATAGATCAGGGAATAGAAATGATAAATTTTCAGAAGAACCCATAAGAATATTCTTGAGGGCGCCTGGGTGGCTCAGTGGGTTAAGCCGCTGCCTTCGGCTCAGGTCATGATCTCAGGGTCCTGGGATCGAGTCCCACATCAGGCTCTCTGCTCAGCGGCGAGCCTGCTTCCCTCTCTCCCTCTCTCTCTGCCTGCCTCTCTATCTACTTGTGATCTCTCTCTGTCAAATAAATAAATTTAAAAAAAAAAAAAGAATATTCTTGAACCCTCCTAATCTCACACATGACTTAATAACAAATAAGTACTTCAATAATAAAATTCAGGTCTCCAAGAGTAAGCATTACTTTAATTTGTATCATTCAACAAATATTTATTTAAGGAATGACTACTAAGTCCAAAGAATTATGCTGGATAATGTGAGGAATAAAAAGGCATAAGATAAATAATCTTGCCTCCAGGTTGTTTATGATCTGATAGGACAGATTCAGCGTTCATTTGATCTATCCTACCAAAAATAGAAAGACAAGTAGGACTTGATTCTGATCAATAGGTATTCACAGCCTGGACAAACATATATATTGGTGTGTACATAAATAACAAAAATATATGACATAAAAGACACAAAAAGTAAATTTGCCCCATGGAGTTGGAGAAGAGGGCAGATTAAATAGATTTAAAATAGAAGGCAATATTGCCATAAAAACAGGCCTTAAGAGAAAGGTAGCAGTTAAAATCGCCCAGTGATGCAAAAGGCATTTCATGTGGAAAAAGACTCCTTGGTCATATTTTTAAGTCCTTTCTCTTCCCCCAGAGGAAGTACACACATGCCCCTTACTACAGATAGGTAAGGTGAGGATGGAAGCTATCTTCCTATTTGTCCCTTCACTCTCTACATCTAGGTCTACTTCCAAAGGGTGGTGATGAACTGTGATATCTCATGATATCTGTGCATACTTGCTTCTCCCAAATAGCTGTACTGATGATTACAATTTAAAGGGGAAAGTCATTCTATTCATTTGATTTCTATGAAGTGGTGATAACTTGTATCACATTGCCTATGTCCTTAATTTCCCTCCTCTCACTTTTTAAAACAACAAAGTTCATCTCTGGGTGGAAGCGAAGAGCTTATCCAGGTCTTCAAGTGATTTGACCAATGTTCTCAGTTGGGAGCATCAGAAAAAGACTCTTCTCATGTAGGTGTCACTGAAAGACTGGCAAGACTCATAGAGCCAGTGGGAGAGAAACCAAAGGAGTCACGGGATTAAGAAGCAGGAAGCATCATAATAATGTTATAGCAAGAATAGACTTGCCAGCCTTCTTCGTGACACAGGGCTCAGAATGAATCTTTACAATCCCTTTCTCAAGCAGACATGGTATGTTCAGGAAGTTTTAAAAGTATAGTGGATGGCTGGTGTGTCAAATCATACTAATGGCCTCAATTCTTTACTTCTCACTCTTTTCCATGTACACTTTTGGTTTTCCTATAAAGAAGCAAAGCATATTTTCCTATCTCTTGACTCTGAATTCATCTATGTGACTTGCTTTGGCCAATAAAATGAGGCAGAAGTAACAATATGGCAATTCTGAATTTAGGGCTCAAGAGCTCTTGCATGTTATTTTCTTGTGCTTCTGTTGTCACTATAAGGAAGGTATGCTTAGGGGTACCTGGGTGACTCAGTCAGTTGAGCGTCTGACTCTTTATTTTGGCTGAAGTCATGATCTCATGGGTCTTGGGATCAAGCACATTGTCATGCTCTGTGCTCCATCAGGAATCTGCTTGAGATTCTCTCCCTCTGCCTCTCCCCTCATTCATGTGCTCTCTCTCTCTCTCAAATAAATAAATCCTTAAAAAAAAAAAAAAAAAGGAATGCCTTGTCAAACCAATGGTTCCAGGGTAAAAACATACATGGAAGTGCCTGGTCCATATACTGGTTCCAGAGGGGAGACACATGAAATAAAGTTGCCCTACCTAAAGTCTCCAGCTGAGCCAATGACACATAAACAAGCCAACTGACCCACAGACACATGTGCAAGCCCAGCCTAAATCAGCTGATTCCAGCCAATCCACAGAGATGAGAGCTATAATAATATTGTCTTAAGCCACTGGGTTTGGGGTTTTGTTTGTTACACAGCATTAGCTGACTGATACATCTGATAAATGCCATTAGATGGCAAAGGAAAAGTATTAAGCTAGTAAGGTCAAATCATGAAAAACCCTCTATGCTATGTTTGAGAGTTGGACCCTATCCTGTGGTTAATAGGGATCCAACCAAATTTTAAATGAGAAAATAACATATTACTAGTGTTTGGTTAAGGGGTAAGAACTGGAATTTGTTCCCAGTGAATGTTCACGAGGGTTTAATTTAAGGTACAGTCAGTATAAATAAGGAGAAGGTTTAAAAAAATATTCCTTATTGGGGTGCCAGAATGGCTCAGTCAGTGGAGCATCTGACTCTTGATACTCTTGATTTTAGCTCAGGGCATCATCTCAGGGTCATGGGACTGAGCTCCACATCAGGCTCCATGATAGCCATGGAACCTGCTTGGGATTCTCTCTCTTCCCCTGCCCCTGCTCATGTGTTTGCGCTCGTGCTCTCTCTTTCTTTAAAAAAAAAAGGGGGGGGGGGCCCTGGGTGGCTCAGTGGGTTAAGCCGCTGCCTTCGGCTCAGGTCATGATCTTGGGATCCAGGATCAAGTCCCACATCGGGCTCTCTGCTCAGCAGGGAGCCTGCTTCCCTCTCTCTCTCTTTCTCTCTGCCTACCTATCTACTTGTGATCTCTCTCTGTCAAATAAATAAATAAAATCTTTAAAAAAAATAAAATAAAATAAAATAAAATAAAAAGAATATTCCTTAAGGCTATTATTACAGTTCAAAGTAAAAGAGTAATAAAAATAACCCTCAAGTATTTGATATATAGGTAGTCACATCTTGAATCCAAATGGGATTCGGATATATTTGAACATGTCTGGCAAAGTTTAATGGGATAGACTTTCCAAAATCTCATTTGCATAAATATGAAGAGTTACTTGGGAAATAAAGAAAAATCCCTGAGAGAGCCAGGCATGATGCATAGAACCCCATAAGAAAGCCTTGGTCTTCTGAGAGAAGTGACAATTCTGCCTCTCAAATTTGTCTTCTGGTCCAACCCAGTGGAACTCATGTCTAATGCATAGTAGTTATATGATGGGGGGTTGGAAGGTACACCAGAAAATGGGGATGGATGTTATAAGTAAACAATAGAAGAATTAACTAATTTAACACACCCACTAAGGGATGAAGAAGAGTCCTCCTCCCCCAACCCAATTCTCTTGCCTTAATCAGGGCTGACTTATCCAGTAAACTCAGTGCTGGGGGGAGCCAGGCATGATATTTGAAGGACCTACAAAGATGTTTTCACTTTAATTCTTTTAAAATCAGAAGAAAAAAATAAATGTAATAGTGGTGAACATGTGATAATGAACTCAGCCTTTAATGTTTTCTATAGCATAAGTATCCAAAGGCCAAAGTACGTAGGGCATACAAAAGTCATAATGCAGCTCTGGTGCCACCACAATGTAACTCTGGAACCCTGAGAGCCCTGAACTATGGTGGAGATTACCAGGATGGGGGTTGGATAATTGTCCTTCCCCCCACCTACCCTCACAGGAGACAAGAGTAGTAAATCACAAGGCAAGAGGTAGAGAATTTAGCAGATTGAAAACTAAGGAGTTGGGGTATCTTTTCTTAATTCCTCTCCCATCTGTCCTAAGAGAGACTCTGCCCCACAACAAGGTATCCCATTAGTAGTTATGACAAGAAAGCCACCACCTGAGAGAATCAAGAAATCAAGTAGCTTGAACAGGCACTCCACCTGCACTGCTTGAGAAAAGGGTTGTGTGGTGATAGGCATTGGAGAATTAAGACTATCAGAAATACTCTTTAAGTTAGTGGTTTCCAACTTTTTAAAAGCAGAATTCTTTTGTTGATTTGTTTCACAAACTCAATGCTTGGAGCTTCAGTCTATGAAGTAGATCAATAGGAAATGTTGCAGTAGGGTAAGTGCTGATGGGAGGACAGCATCCTGCCAACTCAGTCCTTCACCCATCTCCATAGGACCTCAGGATTCTCTGGAACTCCAAAAATCATTGCCTGTACTAAGTTAATAATATAGACAGGTTCATCTAAGAACTAATTTACATCTGGAACTCATTTCATTTGCAAATTGCTTTGTAATCATATGTTCATTTACCTCCCAAAGAGTCAACTAGTTACTTGGGGAAAAGGGGAAGAAAAAAAAATAATTCATTTAAACCAAGGCTCTGGGGGAGGAGGCCAAGATGGCAGAGGAGTAGCAGACTGAAATGACATCAGGTCCTAGGAGTTCAACTAGATAGTTATCAAACCATTCTGAACACCTACAAACTCAACAGGAGATAGAAGAGGAGAAGAGCAGCAATTCTAGGAACAGAAAATCAACCACTTTCTGAAAGGTAGGGCATGCGGAGGCGTGAATCCAAAGCAACAGGAAGATAGACCGCAGGGGGAGGGGCTGGCTCTTGGAAAGCAGTAGAGCAGTGGAGCACAAAATCAGAACTTTTTTCTAAAAGTTCTGCTCCACTGAGGGACAGTCACTCCAGAGGCTAAGCAGGGGTGCAGCCCTCACAGGGACAGTGTAGTCTCAGGTCCCGCAGCATCACAGAAAGATCGGGGGTTCTGAGTGTGTCAGAGCACCCAGGTATTGGAGGAGGGAAGCTGACTACAGAGACAGAGCTGCAGAGTGAGCTTTCAGACCAGGGTTACCTTAAACCATGATCCAAGGCACAGTCGGATCACTGTTCTCCGAGCAGGGACCCCACAAGTGGCAGATCTGGAGAGACCCCCTCCTTCCTCCTTCAGAAGGAATGGCACAGGAATGAGTGGCAGAAATCTGCTGGGTTTGGAGACTCCAAACAAGTCTGTATGCCAGAGACAGAAACACTCAGTCACAGGCCGGGTGAGCACAGAGCATGGCCAGAGACCAGGGAGACAGGAGTGATTGACTGCTTTTCTCTGAGGGTGCACTGAGGATTGGGCCCCAAGTTCTCAGCTTCTCCAAGCCGGAGACTGGGAGGCTGCCATTTTCATAGCCATCCTCCAGAGCTCTATAGAAAGTGATCAGGGAACAAAAGCTCCTGAGAGTGTGAGAGTGAACCTGAGCAGATTAGTTAGCCTGGCCCCTGGCAAGGATGGTGAAATTCTGACTCCGGCAAACACATTTCAGACTCACTGCAACAGGCCTCTCCCCCAGAAGATCAGCAAGAACATCCAGCCAAGACCAAGCTCACTGATCAAAGAGAAGAGCGGAACTCCAGACCTAGGTGAAAGCAATGCATAGAGCTCAAAACTTTTTCCCCATGATCCTTTAGTCTTGCAAAGTTAACTTTTTTGTTATTTTATTTTTTTCCTTATTCTATTTTTTAAACTTTTCCTCTTCCCTCTTTTAACATTTTTAACTAGTTTATCTCAATAATACCTTTCTTTTAAAAAAAATCATTTTAAACCTTCATTGTTATAGTCACATTTTATCCCTTCATTGTATTTAACCTTATTTTTTATATACATAGAGGGTTTTGGTTTTTTTTCCTTAAAATTTGGGATACAATTTCTTCTAATAGATCAAAATATACCCTAAAACTAGCACATGGCTTTGTTCTAGTCCCCAAACTAAACACATTCTCCCCTCCTTTTCTTTCTTTTATTTTCACAACCAACTTATCTTATCAACTCCTTTTTAGATTTTTTTTTAATTTTCATCTTTACAGTCATATTCTATCACTTTCATCATGTTCACCCTTATTTTTGGGTATATATATATATATATATATATAATTTTTCTTTCTTTAAAATTTTGGGAGGTAGTTTCCTCTAAGAGACCAGAATACATCCAGAACACCTGGGTATGGCTAGGTTCTACTCACCAGTCTAATACATATACATATATGTATATATATGTATGTATGTATACATATATATATGTATTAGACTGGTGAGTCTATATGTGTATATATATACATATATACATATATATATATACACATACACACACACACACATATGTGTGTATATGTGTATATAAACATATATATAATATATATAAATAAAAACATATATATACACATATATATGTATACATATGTATATAAAATAAATACAAAAATATAAAAATAAAAACATATATATATATGTTTCTATTTTTATATCTTTCTTACCCCTTTGTTCTCCCTCTGGTTGGGGTCTCTTCTGATTTGGTTAGCATACATTTTTCTGGGGTCTTTGTCATACCTTTAGTATCTTATTCTCTTGTTCATATACTCTTATCTGGATAAAAAGACAGGGAGGGAAAAACTCACCATAAAAAAAAAAGAACAATTTTGCATGGAGCACTGGGTGTTGTGCAAAAAGAATGAATACTGTTACGCTGAAAAAAATAAATAAAATGGAAAAAAAAAAAAAGAACAAGAGGCAGTACCAACTGATAGGACCTACTCAATATGGACGTTGCTAATTTATCAGATCCAGAGTTCAGAATGATGATTCTCAGGTGCTAGCTGGGCTTCAAAAAGGCATGGAAGATATTAGAGAAACCCTTTCTGGAGAAATAAAATCCCTTTCTGGAGAAATAAAAGAAAAATAATCTAACCAAGTTGAAACCAAAAAAGCTACTAATGAGGTACAATAAAAAATGGAGGCTCTTACTGCTAGGATAAATGAGACAGAAGACATAATTAGTGATATAGAAGACCAAATGATGGAGAATAAAGAAGCTGAACAAAACAGACACAAACAACTACTGGACCATGAGGGGAGAATTCGAGAGATAAGTGATACCATAAGAAGAAATGATATTAGAATAATTAGGGTTCCAGAAGAAGAAGAAAGAGGGGGGTGTAGAAGGTACATTGGAGCAAATTGTTGTAGAGAATTTCCCTAATATGGCAAAGGGAACAAACATCTAAATTCAGGACACAGAGAACCCCAAAATCAATAAAAAGAGGTCCACATCCCATCAACTAATAGTAAAACTTACAAGTCTTAGTGACAAAGAGAAAATCCTGAAAGCAGCTCCCAACAAGAAGTCTGTAACATACAATGGTAGAAATATTAGATTGGCAGCAGACTTATCCACAGAGACCTGGCAGGCCAGAAAGAACTGGCATGATATATTCAGAGCACTAAATGAGAAAAACATGCAGCCAAGAATACTGTATCCTGCTAGGCTATCACTGAAAATAGAGAGATAAAAACCTTCCAGGACAAACAAAATTAAAGAATTTGCAAACACCAAACCACCCTACTGGAAATATTGAAAGGGGTCCTCCAAGCAAAGAGAGAGCCTAAAAGTAGTAGACCAGAAAGGAACAGAGACAATATACAGTGACATTCACCTTACAGGCAGTACAATGGCACTAAATTCATATCTTTCAATAGGTACCTTAATGGAAATGGCCTAAATGCCTCAATCAAAAACACAGGATATCAGAATGGATTTAAAAAAAAACAAGACCCAGCACCATTTATTGAAGAGACTGTCTTTTTTCCATTGTATATTTTTTCCTGTTTTGTCGAAGATTATTTGACCATAGAGTTGAGGGTCCATATCTGGGCTCTCCACTCTGTTCCACTGGTCAATGTGTCTGTTTTTATGCCAGTACCATGCTGTCTTGGTGATCACAGCTTTGTGGTAAAGCTTGAAATCGGGTAACGTGATGCCGCCAGTTTTGTTTTTGTTTTTCAACATTTCCTTAGCAATTCGGGGTCTCTTCTGATTCCATACAAATTTTAGGATTATTTGCTCCAGCTCTTTGAAAAATACCGGTGGAATTTTGATCGGAATGGCAATAAAAGTATAGATTGCTCTAGGCAGTATAGACATTTTAACAATGTTTATTCTTCCAATTCAAGAGCATGGAACGGTCTTCCATCTTTTTATGTCTTCTTCAATTTCTTTCATGAGTGTTCTGTAGTTCCTCGAGTACAGGTCCTTTACCTCTTTGGTTAGGTTTATTCCCAGGTATCTTATGGTTCTTGGTGCTATAGTAAATGGAATCGATTCTCTAATTTCCCTTTCTGTATTTTCATTGTTAGTGTATAAGAAAGCCACTGATTTCTGTACATTGACTTTGTATCCTGCCACGTTGCTGAATTGCTGTATGAGTTCTAGTAGTTTGGGGGTGGAGTCCTCGGGGTTTTCCATATAAAGAATCATGTCATCTGCGAAGAGAGAGAGTTTGACTTCTTCCTTGCCAATTTGGATACCTTTCATTTCTCTTTGTTGTCTGATTGCCGTTGCTAGGACTTCTAATACTATGTTGAACAAGAGTGGTGAGAGTGGGCATCCTTGTCATGTTCCTGATCTCAACGGGAAGACTGCAAGCTTTTTCCCATTGAGGATGATATTTGCTGTGGGTCTTTCATAGCTATATTTTATGAAGTTCAGGAATGTTCCCTCTATCCCTATACTTTGAAGCGTTTTTGTCAGGAATGGATGCTGGATTTTGTCAAATGCTTTTTCTGCATCAATTGAGAGGACCATGTGGTTCTTCTCTCTTCTCTTATTGATTTGTTCTATCACACTGATTGATTTGCGAATGTTGAACCAACCTTGTAAGCCAGGGATGAATCCCACCTGGTCATGGTGGATAATCTTTTAATGTGCTGCTGGATCCTGTTTGCTAAGATCTTGTTGAGAATCTTAGCATCCATATTCATCAGTGATATTGGTCTGAAATTCTCCTTTTTGGTAGGGTCTTTGCCTGGTTTGGGGATCAGTTTAATGCTGGTTTCATAAAAAGAGTCTGGAAGTTTTCCTTCTCCTTCAATTTTTTGAAACAGCTTCAGGAGAACTGGTGTTATTTCTTCTTTGAAAGTTTGGTAGAATTCCCCAGGGAATCCATCAGGTCCTAGGCTCTTGTTTTTTGGGAGGTTTTTGATCACTGCTTCAATCTCATTACTAGATATCGATAAATGGTGCTGGGAAAACTGGACAGCGATATGTAGAAGAATGAAACTCGAACATTCACTTACACCATACACAAAGATAAACTCGAAATGGATAAAAGACCTCAACGTGAGACAGGAATCCATCAGAATACTAGAGGAGAACATAGCCAGTAACCTCTTCTATATCAGCCACAGCAACTTCTTTCAAGATATGTCTCCAAAGGCCAAGGAAACAAAAGCGAAAATGAACTTTTGGGACTTCATCAAGATCAAAAGCTTCTGCACAGCAAAGGAAACAGTCAACAAAACAAAAAGGCAACCCACGGAATGGGAGAAGATATTTGCAAATGACAGTACAGACAAAGGTTGATATCCAGGATCTATAAAGAACTCCTCAAAATCAACGCACACAAAACAGAAAATCATATCAAAAAATGGGCAGAAGATATGAACAGACACTCTCCAATGAAGACATACAAATGGCTATCAGACACATGAAAAAATGTTCATCATCACTAGCCATCAGGGAGATTCAAATGAAAACTACATTGAGATACCACCTGACACCAGTTAGAATGGCCAAAATTAGCAAGACAGGAAACAATGTGTGTTGGAGAGGATGTGGAGAAAGGGGAACCCTCCTACACTGTTGGTGGGAATGCAAGTTAGTGCAGCCACTTTGGAGAACAGTGTGGCGATTCCTCAAGAAATTAAGAATAGAACTTCCCTATGACCCTGCAATTGCACTGCTGGGTATTTACCCCAAAGATACAGATGTAGTGAAAAGAAGGGCCATCTGTACCCCAATGTTTATTGCAGCAATGGCCACGGTCACCAAACTGTGGAAAGAACCAAGATGCCCTTCAACGGATGAATGGATAAGGAAGATGTGGTCCATATACACGATGGAGTATTATGCCTCCATCAGAAAGGATGAATACCCAACTTTTGTAGCAACATGGACGGGACTGGAAGAAATTATGCTGAGCGAAATAAGTCAAGCAGAGAGAGTCAAGTATCATATGGTCTCACATTTGTGGAGCATAATAAAGAACATGGAGGACATGGGGAGATGGAGAGGAGAGGGAGTTGAGGGAAACTGGAAGGGGAGATGAACCATGAGAGACTATGGACTCTGAAAAACAACCAGAGGGTTTTGAAGGGGCCGGGGTGGGGGGGGGGGAGTTTGAGGAACCAGGTGGTGGGTAATAGGGAGGGCACGTACTGCATGGAGCACTGGGTGTGATGCCAAAACAATGAACACTGTTATTCTGTAAATAAACAAATAAACGAATAAAAAAAATAAATAAATAAATGTAGAGAGAGAGAGAGAATTGTCACCTTTAATTGAACAAGACAATTTTTTAAAAGATGGACTCTAAAACGAGTCTCTAGCTAAGATTCAATATCCTCAAACATGATTACATGATAGTTATATTGCCCTCTTTTGGATATGATATAAAATATCTTTATCATGATCTATATTTAGGGGAAAAAAGATGTAATCATTAAGGTGAGGAATGCCCCATTACGTGACTAGATTTAATGGTTAAACCAATATAAAATCATAAGTTTTGCTATCATTTACAGATTTTTTTTACTTGTAAAATTGTTTTAGTTGAAATATTATTGGCATGCCATATAAAACATCATGGTGCTTCAATATTTTGGCACATTACAAAATAATCTCCACAATAAATCCAGTTACCATTTCTTACCATACAAAGTTAATACAATATAATTGACTATATATCTTATGCTGTACATTGGAACATCCATAACTTATCTGTGTTACAACTGGAAATTTGTCCCTTTAATATACTTTACCTATTTTGTGTACCCTTACCATTTCCCCCACACTGGAAACTGACAGTTCATGTAATTTATCTATGATTGTGTTTCTGTTTTGTTTGGTTTATTTTCCTTTCTTTTTTTTTTTTAGATTTTATGTGTAAGTGAAATCATATAATGTTGGTCTTCCTTTGTCTGACTTATTTCACTTAGTACAATACCACTAAAACCTTGTATGCTGGAACAAATGGAAATATCTTTTTTTAATGACTGAGTATGTATATATTCTTTATCCATTCTTTTATCAATGGATACTTTTTTCCTATCTTGGATATCATAAATAATGCTTCAACAAACATATGAGTACATCCTCTTGAATTGGTGTTTTTATTTTCTCAAGATAAATATCCAGAGGTGAAATTGCTGGGTTGTACAATAGTTCTCATTTAATTTTTGGAGGAACCTCCATATTGCTTTCATAGTAGTTAAACCAATTTGCAATCCCACCAACAGTGTATAAGGGTTCCCTCTTGTCCACATACTTCCCAACACGTCCTATTTTTTGCCTTTTTGATAATAGCCAATTTTACAAGTGTGAGGAGAGACCTAATTGCAGTTTTGGTTAGCACTGTGATGATTATTAATATTGAGCACCTTCTAATAGAGCCTATGAGCCATTTCTATGTCTTCTCGGAAAAACTTTTAATCAAGACCTCTGCCCATGATTTGATCAAGTTGTCACTTTTTAAATTTAGTTGTATAAAGTCTTAACATTTTGAATATTAACTGCTTATCAGATGTATAAGTTAATTTAAATGTATATATAATTATAAAATTTAAAAAGAATGTTTCCTTTTTTTCAGTTGGGTGACTTTTCATTCTATTGGTGGTTTATTTTGTACAGAAATGCAACTGAATTTTATACATTTTGTATCCTACCACCTTGCTGCATTCTTGTTTAACTTCTAGCAATTTTTGCTTGGAGTCTTTTGGGTCTCCAAAATAGAGTATAATATCATTTGTGAAGAGTGAAAGTTTGACTACTTCTTTGCTGATGAAGCAAAAGAATAAATAAATAAATAAATAATAAATAAATAAATAACTAATAAATAATAAATACAATAAAAAGTCATTTTATTTCTTTTTGTTGCCTGGCTGCTGATGCTAAAAGTTCTAGTTCTATGTTGAACAAGACTGGTGAGGGTGGCCATCCCTGTTGTGTTCCTGGCCTTAGGGGGAATGTTCTTAGTTTTTCCTCATTGAGAATGATATTCTTGGTGGGTTTTTTATAAATGTCTTTTATGTTGTTGAGGTATGTTCCCTCTTTCCTTATGCTGTAGATAGTTTTAATCAAGAAAATATGCTGTATTTTGTAAAAAAAAATTTTTCTGCATCTATTGAGGGGATAATATGGTTCTTATCCTTTCTTTTGTTAATGTGGTGCATCACACTAATTAACTTGCAATTGTTGAGCCATCATTGCAGCTCAGGAATAAAGCCCACTTTGTTGTGCTGAAAAAAAAAAAAAAGAAATTAAGAATAGAGCTTCCCTATGACCCTGCAATTGCACTGCTGGGTTTTTACCCCAAAGATACAGATGTAGTGAAAAGAAGAGCCATCTGTACCCCAATGTTTATTGCAGCAATGGCTACGGTCACCAAACTGTGGAAAGAACCAAGATGCCCTTCAACGGATGAATGGATAAGGAAGATGTGGTACATACACACAATGGAGTATTATGCCTCCATCAGAAAGGATGAATACCCAACTTTTGTAGCAACATGGACGGGACTGGAAGAGATTATGCTGAGTGAAATGAGTCAAGCAGAGTCAAGTATCATATGGTCTCACTTATTTGTGGAGCATAACAAAGAACACGGAGGACAGGGGAGATGGAGAGGAGAAGGGAGTTGAAGGAAACTGGAAGGGGAGATGAACCATGAGAGCCTATGGACTCTGAAAAACAACCAGAGGGTTTTGAAGGGGTGGGGGGGTGGGAGATTGAGGAACCAGGTGGTGGGTGATAGGGTGGGCATGTACTGCATGGAGCACTGGGTGTGGTGCAAAAACAATGAACACTGTTACACTGAAAATAAACAAATAAAAAAAATTTTTTAAAAAAAAATCTCCTTCTTCTTAAAAAATAATTCCTCTGTAAGAGCGAATAATATTAGCTATTTGTCATTTGTCAGTAACAGTAGCTCCGTTTTAGGGAAAACACTCACTATTACCATACCTACCATACATTTACTACCATAAGACTATACATTGTCTTAGGAGTTAAGAATTCAAGAAAAATTAAACTCCTTTAGGATGCAGTGGTGGCATCAAAGGAAATATCCTAAAGAATAAGTTATCTTTCACCTATTTTTATCAACAGTTATAAGTCCACATTTATAATAACCACATGAAAATGATGGGTCACATTTCATGTTCTTGTTAGTCAATGAAAATATCAAAACAAAAGTTTCTGTTCCTCATATCATTCTATCTTGCTGACAAGAAATGTCCCATGAACAGAAACAGATGTAGTGAAGATAAAGGCCATCTGTACCCCAATGTTCATAGCAGCAATGGCCATAGTCGCCAAACTGTGGAAAGAGCCAAGATGCCCTTCAACGGACAAATGGGTAAGGAAGATGTGGTCCATATACACAATGGAGTATTATGCCATCATCAGAAAGGATGAATACCCAACTTTTGTATCAACATGGAGGGGACTGGAAGAGAACATGCTGAGTGAAATAAGTCAAACAGAGAGAGTCAATTATCATATGGTTTCACTTATTCATGGAGCATAAGGAATAACACAAAGGACATAGTGAGATGGAGAGGAGAAGGGAGTTGAGGGAAATTGGAAGGGGAGATGAATCATGAGAGACTGTGGACTCTGAAAAACAACCTGAGGGATTTGAAGGGGCGGGGGTGTGAGGTTGGGTGAGCCTGGGGGTGGGTGTTGTGGAGGGCACGGAGTGCACGGAGCACTGGGTGTGGTGCAAAAACAATGAATTCTGGTACACTGAAAAGAAATTTTAAAAATTAATTTTTTTAATTTAATAAATAAATAAGAAATGTCCCATGGAAAAATAAATAAATAAAATGAAAAAATTAAAAAAAAACAAGACCCATTAATATGCTCTCTAGAAGACTTTAAAACCAAAGACACCTCCAGATTTAAAGAGAGGGGGTGGAAAACAATTTACCATGCTCATGGACATCAAAAGAAATCTGGGGTGGCAATCCTTATATCACATCAGTTAGATTTTAAGCCAAAGATTATAATAAGAGATGAGGAAGGACACTATATCATACTTAAAGGGTCTGTCCAAACAAGAAGATCTAACAATTATAAATATCTATGCACCTAACATGGGAGCAGACAACTCTATAAACCAATTAATAACAAAATCAAAGAAACACATTGACAGTAATACAATAATAGGGGACTTTAATACCCCCCTCACTGAAATGGACAGATCATCCAAGCAAAAGATCAACATGGAAAGAAAGGCCTTAAATGACACACTGGATCAGATGGATATCACAGATATATTCAGAACATTCCATCCAGAAACAACAGAATACACATTCTTCTCTAGTGCACATGGAACATTCTCCAGAAGAGATCACATCCTGGGTCACAAATCAGGTCTCAACTGGTACCAAAAGATTGGGATCATTCCCTGCATATTTTCAGACCACAACGCTCTAAAGCTAGAACTCAATCACAAGAGGAAAGTTGGAAAGAACCCAAATACGTGGAGGGTAAAGAGCATCCTACTAAAGAATGAATGGGTCAACCAGGAAATGAAGAAGAATTGAAAAAAAAATCATGGAAACAAATAATAATGAAAGCACAACTGCTCAAAATCTGTGAGACACAGCAAAGGCAGTCTTTTTTTTTTTTAAAAGATTTTATTTATTTATTTGACAGATAGATCACAAGTAGGGAGAGAGGCAGGCATAGAGAGAGAGGAGGAAGCAGGCTCCCTGCCAAGCAGAGAGCCCGATGCGGGGCTCAATCCCAGGACCTCGGGACCATGACCTGAGCCGAAGGCAGAGGCTTTAACCCACTGAGCCACCCAGGCGCCCCGCAAAGGCAGTCTTGAGGAAA